>NC_138319.1:42447500-42575000 GCF_965601325.2 Salmo salar
CCCCTTCCCCCCTAGCGGCCTGGGGGTCTCTATGGTGCCAAAGAAAGTCATCTTACTTCTGTCTGTCACCAATCTCTTAGCAGGGCTGGCCTCTGCAAAGGAACCAAAGTCCTCAAAGGAAGGAGCGTCGTCGTAACCCTCGTCTCCGGGTTGGGGGAAGTGGGTGGCGTATTTCACCGAGATGGAATTGGGGTGGATCTTCACCCTCTTCTTAGATCCTCCATATTGATGCTGGCCACCAGATAGATCCATGTTCCTTCAGCAGATAAGAGAGCACTGGAGAAAGACAGAGGTCAGAGTTAGACATGATTACATTACTGACTGGTGGCAATATACTGGTGGTAATATACTGGTGGTAATATACTGGTGGTAATATACTGGTGGTAATATACTGGTGGTAATATACTGACTGGTGGTAATATACTGACTGGTGGTAATATACTGGTGGTAATATACTGGTGGTAATATACTGGTGGTAATATACTGGTGGTAATATACTGACTGCTGGTAATATACTGACTGGTGGTAATATACTGGTGGTAATATACTGGTGGTTATATACTGGTGGTAATATACTGGTGGTAATATACTGGTGGTAATATACTGGTGGTAATATACTGGTGGTAATATACTGACTGGTGGTAATATACTGGTGGTAATATACTGGTGGTAATATACTGACTGGTGGTAATATACTGACTGGTGGTAATAGAATGGTGGTAATATACTGGTGGTAATATACTGGTGGTAATATACTGGTGGTAATATACTGACTGGTGGTAATATACTGGTGGTAATATACTGGTGGTAATATACTGGTGGTAATATACTGGTGGTTATATACCGGTGGTAATATAATGGTGGTAATATACTGGTGGTAATATACTGGGGGTAATATACTGGTGGTAATATACTGACTGGTGGTAATATACTGGTGGTAATATACTGGTGGTAATATACTGGTGGTAATATACTGACTGGTGGTAATATACTGACTGGTGGTAATATACTGGTGGTAATATACTGGTGGTAATATACTGACTGGTGGTAATATACTGACTGGTGGTAATATACTGGTGGTAATATACTGACTGGTGGTAATATACTGACTGGTGGTAATATACTGGTGGTAATATACTGGTGGTAATATACTGGTGGTAATATACTGACTGGTGGTAATATACTGGTGGTAATATACTGGTGGTAATATACTGGTGGTAATATACTGGGGGTAATATACTGGTGGTAATATACTGACTGGTGGTAATATACTGGTGGTAATATACTGGTGGTAATATACTGGTGGTAATATACTGACTGGTGGTAATATACTGACTGGTGGTAATATACTGGTGGTAATATACTGGTGGTAATATACTGACTGGTGGTAATATACTGACTGGTGGTAATATACTGGTGGTAATATACTGACTGGTGGTAATATACTGACTGGTGGTAATATACTGGTGGTAATATACTGGTGGTAATATACTGGTGGTAATATACTGACTGGTGGTAATATACTGGTGGTAATATACTGACTGGTGGTAATATACTGGTGGTAATATACTGGTGGTAATATACTGGTGGTAATATACTGGTGGTAATATACTGGTGGTAATATACTGGTGGTAATATACTGGGGGTAATATACTGACTGGTGGTAATATACTGGTGGTAAAATACTGGTGGTAATATACTGGCGGTAATATACTGGTGGTAATATACTGGTGGTAATATACTGGTGGTAATATACTGACTGGTGGTAATATACTGGTGGTAAAATACTGGTGGTAATATACTGGTGGTAATATACTGACTGGTGGTAATATACTGGTGGTATTATACTGACTGGTGGTAATATACTGGTGGTAATATACTGGTGGTAATATACTGGTGGTAGTATACTGGTGGTAATATACTGACTGGTGTTAATATACTGGTGGTAATATACTGGTGGTAATATACTGGTGGTAATATACTGACTGGTGGTAATATACTGACTGGTGGTAATATACTGGTGGTAATATACTGGTGGTAATATACTGACTGGTGGTAATATACTGACTGGTGGTAATATACTGGTGGTAATATACTGGTGGTAATATACTGGTGGTAATATACTGGTGGTAATATACTGGTGGTTATATACTGGTGGTAATATACTGGTGGTAATATACTGGTGGTAATATACTGGGGGTAATATACTGACTGGTGGTAATATACTGGTGGTAATATACTGGTGGTAATATACTGACTGGTGGTAATATACTGACTGGTGGTAATATACTGGTGGTAATATACTGGTGGTAATATACTGGTGGTAATATACTGGTGGTAAAATACTTTTGGTAATATACTGGTGGTAATATACTGGTGGTAATATACTGGTGGTAATATACTGGGGGTAATATACTGACTGGTGGTAATATACTGGTGGTAAAATACTGGTGGTAATATACTGACTTGTGGTAATATACTGGTGGTAATATACTGACTGGTGGTAATATACTGGTGGTAATATACTGGTGGTAATATACTGACTGGTGGTAATATACTGGTGGTAATATACTGACTGGTGGTAATATACTGGTGGTAATATACTGGTGGTAATATACTGACTGGTGGTAATATACTGGTGGTAATATACTGGTGGTAATACACTGACTGGTGGTAATATACTGACTGGTGGTAATATACTGGTGGTAATATACTGGTGGTAATATACTGGTGGTAATATACTGACTGGTGGTAATATACTGGTGGTAATATACTGGTGGTAATATACTGGTGGTAATATACTGGTGGTAATATACTGACTGGTGGTAATATACTGGTGGTAATATACTGGTGGTAATATACTGACTGGTGGTAATATACTGACTGGTGGTAATATACTGGTGGTAATATACTGGTGGTAATATACTGGTGGTAATGTACTGACTGGTGGTAATATGCTGGTGGTAATATACTGGTGGTAATATACTGGTGGTAATATACTGGTGGTAATATACTGGTGGTAATATACTGACTGGTGGTAATATACTGGTGGTAATATACTGACTGGTGGTAATAGACTGGTGGTAATATACTGGTGGTAATATACTGGTGGTAATATACTGACTGGTGGTAATTTACTGACTGGTGGTAATATACTGACTGGTGGTAATATACTGGTGGTAATATACTGGTGGTAATATACTGGTGGTAATATACAGGTGGTAATATATTGACTGGTGGTAATATACTGACTGGTGGTAATATACTGGTGGTAATATACTGGTGGTAATATACTGGTGGTAATATACTGGTGGTAATATACTGACTGGTTGTAATATACTGACTGGTGGTAATATACTGGTGGTAATATACTGGTGGTAATATACTGGTGGTAATATACTGGTGGTAATATACTGACTGGTGGTAATATACTGGTGGTAATATACTGACTGGTGGTAATATACTGGTGGTAATATACTGGTGGTAATATACTGGTGGTAATATACTGGTGGTAATATACTGGCTGGTGGTAATATACTGGTGGTAATATACTGACTGGTGGTAATATACTGGTGGTATTATACTGACTGGTGGTAATATACTGGTGGTAATATACTGGTGGTAATATACTGGTGGTAGTATACTGGTGGTAATATACTGACTGGTGGTAATATACTGGTGGTAATATACTGGTGGTAATATACTGGTGGTAATATACTGACTGGTGGTAATATACTGACTGGTGGTAATATACTGGTGGTAATATACTGACTGGTGGTAATATACTGGTGGTAATATACTGACTGGTGGTAATATACTGGTGGTAATATACTGACTGGTGTTAATATACTGGTGGTAATATACTGGTGGTAATATACTGGTTGTAATATACTGGCTGGTGGTAATATACTGGTGGTAATATACTGACTGGTGGTAATATACTGGTGGTATTATACTGACTGGTGGTAATATACTGGTGGTAATATACTGGTGGTAATATACTGGTGGTAATATACTGGTGGTAATATACTGGTGGTAGTATACTGGTGGTAATATACTGACTGGTGGTAATATACTGGTGGTAATATTCTGGTGGTAATATACTGGTGGTAATATACTGACTGGTGGTAATATACTGGTGGTAATATACTGGTGGTAATATACTGACTGGTGGTATTATACTGGTGGTAATATACTGGTGGTAATATACTGGTGGTAATATACTGGTGGTAATATACTGGTGTTAATATACTGACTGGTGGTAATATACTGGTGGTAATATACTGGTGGTAATATACTGGTGGTAATATACTGGTGGTAATATACTGACTGGTGGAGAAGGTCAGAGTAAGTTATTATAGCATTATTGTTAAAAAGTCATATCAAATATTGTATCTGATATGTAGAAAAAAAATCGTATTTTTTATATGGAACAATCCACAAGCAGTTAAGAGGACAGATGACAATATGAATATATTGTTGTCATGGAAAGGAACAGCAAAGCCACCTTTCACGTCCTGACCATAGAGAGCCCTTGTTTCTGACTAGGGGGTGTTCTAGTTTACAATTTCTATGTCGGTGTTTTGGTATGGTTCCCAATTAGAAGCAGCTGGTAATCATTGTCTCTAATTGGGGATCATATTAAAGTAGCTATTTTTCCCACCTGTGTTTGTGGGAAATTGTTTTGTGTTTGTGCGTGTGCACCATGTGGTCACGTTTCATTGTTCATTTATTGATTTATTTGTTTTTGCTTAAAGTTTCACTTTGTAATAAATATGTGGAACTCAACATCCACTGCGCCTTGGTCCCTTTCTTACGACAACCGTGACAGGAGAAATATTTGAGAAAGACAGAGGGCCAGTGGGTTTCTGCTGCTCAAGATGGTTTTCCCAAACACAGATGAAACGCTTACATAATTTATAACTCACTGCCTCAGTGATCTCTCTCTCTCTCTCTCTCTCTCTCTCTCTCTCTCTCTCTCTCTCTCTCTCTCTCTCTCTCTCTCTCTCTCTCTCTCTCTCTCTATATATATATATACTGAACGAAAATATAAACGCAACATGTAAAGTGTTGGTCCCATGTTTCATGAGCTGAAATAAAAGATCCCAGAAATGTTCCATACTCACACAAACTTATTTCTCTCAAATTGTGTTTACATCCCTGTTAGTGAGCATTTCTCCTTTTCCAAAATGATCCATCTGACAGGTGTGGCATATCAAGAATCTGATTATTAAACAACATAATCATTACACAGGTGCACCTTGTGCTGGGGGAAAAAAAACATGAAAATATATGATGATGAAAATATCCTCTAATTAATAAAGCTGCCAGTCAAGTTGGCTAGATGTTCTTTGGATGGTAGAACATTCTTGATACACACAGGAAACTGTGGAGTGTGAAAGAAAACAGCAGATTTGTAGTTCTTGACACACTCAAACTAGGGCTGGACAGTATACCTTATTTTACTATTTACCCGTAGTGATGCACGGACCGGTTTGGGGTTTTACCAGTAACAGAATCCTCCTTCATGGTCTGACCCAACAACAGAAGGTCACCTCCTTCATGGCCTGACCCAACAACAGAAGGTCACCTCCTTCATGGTCTGACCCAACAACAGAAGGTCACCTCCTTCATGGCCTGACCCAACAACAGAAGGTCACCTCCTTCATGGCCTGACCCAACAACAGAAGGTCACCTCCTTCATGGTCTGACCCAACAACAGAAGGTCACCTCCTTCACGGCCTGACCCAACAACAGAAGGTCACCTCCTTCATGGCCTGACCCAACAACAGAAGGTCACCTTCATGGTCTGACCCAACAACAGAAGGTCACCTCCTTCATGGCCTGACCCAACAACAGAAGGTCACCTCCTTCACGGCCTGACCCAACAACAGAAGGTCACCTCCTTCACGGCCTGACCCAACAACAGAAGGTCACCTCCTTCACGGCCTGACCCAACAACAGAAGGTCAGAATTCGCCTCCCTAAAAAGCATCCAGGGTTCTAACTAAACACAACATGCCCTTCACAGACTACGGAGGTATATAAAAAGTGCATGGTGACAGTTTTTTGGTGGAATTGGCTACAGACAAGTCTATGGATAGCATCATTTCTCTCTGTCAAACAGGTCCCTGTGTCTTCGTCAACAGCCAGCCGCACCATCCGTACACTGAAGAGGATGAGGTGCATAAGATTGTTCTGGAAGGGCTCAGTCAGACTGATGATGAGAGTACTGATAACACCGATGGAGAACAGTTGTGTGTGTGTGTGTGAATAGGACCGTTATTTTACTGGACATGACTTTAAGGAAGAGCTACTGATTCCCCTCGAAGGGACACACCACCAGGGGACATTCCGGGGACACATTCCGGACACATTCCGGACACATTCCGGGGACATTCCGGGGACATTCCGGGGACATTCCGGGGACATTCAGGGGTCTTTCTGGGGACATTATGGGGACATTCCAGGGACATTCCAGGGACATTCCGGGGACATTATGGGGACATTCCGGGGACATTCCGGGGACATTCTATTCACAAAGCTGGAACAATTGTTTACGCAGCAGGGCTTGTCATTCCAACTTGGTGGTCCCCGACGGGGATCCTGCTGTGGTGGGCAGACACAGGGGCCTAGTCGGCAGGTTGAAGGAGATCGTCCCCCACACAAACGAATGGTTTGCATTGTCTCATCCATCAGAGTGCGCTGTGTGTCAGACTAAACGCTGAGCTAAAAAAGACGTGATGGATAAAGTCATACGCATAATCAACTTTGTCAGGGAGACATCAAGCAACATAACGACACCTTTTCCACAAGCTAGTGACAGAATCAGAGGAGGCCTCCCACGACGATCTCCTGCTTCACAACGACGTCTTTTCCACAAGCTAGTGACAGAATCAGAGGAGGCCTCCCACGACGATCTCCTGCTTCACAACGACGTCTTTTCCACAAGCTAGTGACAGAATCAGAGGAGGCCTCCCACGACGATCTCCTGCTTCACAACGACGTCTTTTCCACAAGCTAGTGACAGAATCAGAGGAGGCCTCCCACGACGATCTCCTGCTTCACAACGACGTCTTTTCCACAAGCTAGTGACAGAATCAGAGGAGGCCTCCCACGACGATCTCCTGCTACACAACGACGTGCGCTGGGCTGAGTAAAGGAGAAGAGCTGGAGCGGTTCGGTGACCAGGTTGTAGATTTTCTCAGAAGTAAAAGGCCAAACGAAAACACCACCTTTGTTTCTGGAAATGTAGGAATTCGTCTCCAATTTGTTTTTTGTTTTTTTTGCTGACGTGCACTTAAGTGGTTTAAATCTGTTGGATCTGGATTTCTGCAAAGCTACTGCAGTTGTGAGAGCAAAAACTCATGCCTATGGTTAGATTTCCATTATTAGCAGCATCTAGGCTGTCCAGTTTGAAGAGCTGAGACAGAATGGCTATATAAGGAATGGAACATATAGGACCAGGGTCCTGCTAGCATTATAACCTATACAGCTGTCAGATGTGGGACGTTAACAAGCAAGAACTGAGATGGAGAGATAATGGTAAAGAACGGTCAAGGGAAGCTATTTTCATATAGAGGGAGGGGACTCTATACCTTATGCAAAGACAGAATCATGGAGGGGATCTGTTGCATGTGGAATAGGGTCCTTCCATGGAGGGGATCAGCTCTGCTGCGTGTGGAATAGGGTCCTTCCATGGAGGGGATCAGCTCTGTTGCGTGTGGAATAGGGTCCTTCCATGGAAGGGATCAGCTCTGTTGCGTGTGGAATAGGGTCCTTCCATGGAGGGGCTCTGTTGCATGTGGAATAGGGTCCTTCCATGGAGGGGATCTGTTGCATGTGGAATAGGGTCCTTCCATGGAGGGGATCAGCTCTGTTGCGTGTGGAATAGGGTCCTTCCATGGAGGGGATCTGTTGCATGTGGAATAGGGTCCTTCCATGGAGGGGATCTGTTGCGTGTGAAATAGGGTCCTTCCATGGAGGGGATCTGTTGCGTGTGGAATAGGGTCCTTCCATGGAGGGGATCTGCTCTGCTGCGTGTGGAATAGGGTCCTTCCATGGATCAGCTCTGTTGCATGTGGAATAGGGTCCTTCCATGGAGGGGATCTGTTGCATGTGGAATAGGGTCCTTCCATGGAGGGGATCAGCTCTGTTGCGTGTGGAATAGGGTCCTTCCATGGATCAGCTCTGTTGCATGTGGAATAGGGTCCTTCCATGGAGGGGATCAGCTCTGTTGCGTGTGGAATAGGGTCCTTCCATGGAGGGGCTCTGTTGCGTGTGGAATAGGGTCCTTCCATGGAGGGGATCTGTTGCATGTGGAATAGGGTCCTTCCATGGAGGGGATCAGCTCTGTTGCGTGTGGAATAGGGTCCTTCCATGGAGGGGCTCTGTTGCGTGTGGAATAGGGTCCTTCCATGGAGGGGGATCAGCTCTGTTGCATGTGGAATAGGGTCCTTCCATGGAGGGGCTCTGTTGTGTGTGGAATAGGGTCCTTCCATGGAGGGGATCTGCTGCGTGTGGAATAGGGTCCTTCCATGGAAGGGATCAGCTCTGTTGCGTGTGGAATAGGGTCCTTCCATGGAAGGGATCAGCTCTGTTGCGTGTGGAATAGGGTCCTTCCATGGAGGGGCTCGGCTTTGCTACTCTGTATTAAAGTCTATATTGAATTCACAAGTTCTCGTAAAAGAGTGTTATGTTTCTGAGGCAATATTCCACGACACACTTCAGCACACTGAAGAACAGATAGGCAGTCTGTCCACCCAGGTGATGAATCCTCCTCCCTTTGCTAAGAAAACGATACTCTCGCTGGATGAGGCCGCTATTCAAACTGAGCTGATTGAACTCTAGACGTCGAGCCGAATCAGGGATATACGCTCAGGACTACTGAATGCTTGTGTGCGTTTTAGGTCAGAGGAATACAGTACAATAAAGAAACGTGCATTTTTATGTGCTAACAATACTTTTCATGTCAAATCGACGACAGCCTGCGCATCAAAATCACATCAATCTCACCCGACATCTGCAAGATCGTGTCTGAGGGGAAAGTAACTCAGCGGCATATATGACTGTATTTACTAAATACTGTATTTAGTAATTATCCAGGGATATTTAGGTGTTAAGCTGTTTGTTCTGTCGTTAAAGGAGCAGGCTATCCCCAGATATTCAGACACAAACATTACATATGTTTCTTTAAATTATTGTTTTATGTAGGATGCTACAATTTTTGGGGGGGGACAGTTGCAATTTGTAAGTAGGCCTAATAAAAATAAATCACTTCTATTAGGCAATATGTTGGTGTCTTGTAAAAAATGCTGTTAACCCTCATAGCTCACCTCAGCCAGTTAAGGTATTTTATATAGGTCTAGGCTCTGAAGAAATACACTCCAATTAAGCCCTCTTGTTGTTTGTAAAGTCAAATTAAAATGAAGATTATTGTTGAAATTAATGGCTCGACTGGTGAAGATTTTCTCCATCTGTTGCATAACAAGGTAGATATATTTTCAGCACCAGGCCTCCTATTGGTTGCAGCTTAACGTTTCAGTACCAGGCCTCCTATTGGTTGCAGCTTCACGTTTCAGCACCAGGCCTCCTATTGGTTGCAGCTTAACGTTTCAGCACCAGGCCTCCTATTGGTTGCAGCTTCACGTTTCAGCACCAGGCCTCCTATTGGTTGCAGCTTCACGTTTCAGTACCAGGCCTCCTATTGGTTGCAGCTTCACGTTTCAGCACCAGGCCTCCTATTGGTTGCAGTTTTACGTTTCAGTACCAGGCCTCCTATTGGTTGCAGCTTCACGTTTCAGTACCAGGCCTCCTATTGGTTGCAGCTTTACGTTTCAGTACCAGGCCTCCTATTGGTTGCAGCTTCACGTTTCAGTACCAGGCCTCCTATTGGTTGCAGCTTTACGTTTCAGTACCAGGCCTCCTATTGGTTGCAGCTTCACGTTTCAGTACCAGGCCTCCTATTGGTTGCAGCTTCACGTTTCAGTACCAGGCCTCCTATTGGTTGCAGCTTCACGTTTCAGTACCAAGCATCCTATTGGTTGCATCTTCACGTTTGTGTGACTAAAACATTTCAGTTTATACCTAGAGCTCCCAGCTGGGGCCAATCAGTGTAATTGTATAAAGAACAGATCTCTATGGCAAGATGCGTCATTCACCCAAGTTTTGTCAAAATCGGGTCAGTGCTCTCTGCGATATCGCGTGTGACTAACGCATGAACGGACGAATGGAGACAGACCCACAGTCCTCTCCCCGATTTCATTGTAGGGGACAATGATTCACGTGATGTTTCCCTATTAGCTGCTTGACTGGACCACCAAAAAGAAGCCCCACTCAGTGAGATGAAGCACAGCTTGATGCTTCATGCTGCCGTGCACTAGCCCGCCGTGCACTAGCCCGCCGTGGACTAGCACGCCGTGCACTAGCCTAGCCTACTAATACCAGAGAGGGAATGGTGGTGGAGGGAACAGATGATATTCAAACGTTGTAGTATCTAATGATGAGAAAATATCTAGATATCTTGTAAGAATCTAAATGCATTGTGTTTAATACAACACAATACAGCAGGCCTATCCATGGCCTTACATTACAATACAATACATTTCATTACAATACATTACATTACAATACAATACAATACAATACAATACAATACAACACAATTCATTACAATATATTACATTACAATACAACACAATACATTACAATACAATACAATACAATACAATACAATACAATACAATACAATACATTACAATACATTACTTTACAATACATTATATTACAATACATTACTTTACAATACAATACAATACAATACATTACATTACAATACAATACAATATATTACACAATATTACATTACAATACATTACAATACAATATATTACATTACAATACATTACAATACAATGCATTACATTACAATACAATACAATACAATACAATACAATACAATACATTACATTACATTACATTACATTACATTACAATACAATACAATACAATACAATACAATACAATACATTACATTACATTACATTACAATACAATACAATACAATACAATACAATACAATACACTACACTACACTACACTACACTACACTACAATACAAAATCCATTCAAATCAAATCAAATGTTATTGGTCACATACACATATTTAGCTCCAACAGTGCAGTAATATCTAACAATTCACAACAACACACACATCTAAAAGTAAAATAATAGAATAAAGAAATATATAAATATTAGGACGAGCAATGTTGGAGTGGCGTTGACTAAAATACAGTAGTATAGAATACAGTATTAACATATGAGATGAGTAAAGCAGTATGTAAACATTATTTAAACATGATTAAAGTGGCTAGAGTTCCATTATTAAAGTGGCTAGAGTTCCATTATTAAAGTGGCTAGAGTTCCATTATTAAAGTGACTAGAGTTCCATTATTAAAGTGGCTAGAGTTCCATTATTAAAGTGGCTAGAGTTCCATTATTATAGTGGCTAGAGTTCCATTATTAAAGTGGCTAGAGTTCCATTATTAAAGTGACTAGAGTTCCATTATTAAAGTGGCTAGAGTTCCATTATTAAAGTGGCTAGAGTTCCATTATTAAAGTGGCTAGAGTTCCATTATTAAAGTGGCTAGAGTTCCATTATTAAAGTGGCTAGAGTTCCATTATTAAAGTGGCTAGAGTTCCATTATTAAAGTGGCTAGAGTTCCATTATTAAAGTGGCTAGAGTTCCATTATTAAAGTGGCTAGAGTTCCATTATTAAAGTGGCTAGAGTTCCATTATTAAAGTGGCTAGAGTTCCATTATTAAAGTGGCTAGAGTTCCATTATTAAAGTGGCTAGAGTTCCATTATTAAAGTGACTAGAGTTCCATTATTAAAGTGGCTAGAGTTCCATTATTATAGTGGCTAGAGTTCCATTATTAAAGTGGCTAGAGTTCCATTATTAAAGTGGCTAGAGTTCCATTATTATAGTGGCTAGAGTTCCATTATTAAAGTGGCTAGAGTTCCATTATTAAAGTGGCTAGAGTTCCATTATTAAAGTGGCTAGAGTTCCATTATTATAGTGACTAGAGTTCCATTATTATAGTGGCTAGAGTTCCATTATTAAAGTGACTAGAGTTCCATTATTATAGTGGCTAGAGTTCCATTATTAAAGTGGCCAGTGATTCCATGTCTATGTACAGTTGAAGTCGGAAGTTTACATCCACTTAGGTTGGAGTCATTAAAACTCGTTTTTCAACCGCTCCACAAATTTCTTGTTAACAAACTATAGTTTTGGCAAGTCGGTTAGGACATCTACTTTGTGCATGACACAAGTATTTTTTCCAACAATTGTTTACAGACAGATTATTTCACTTATAATTCACTGTATCACAATTCCAGTGGGTCAGAAGTTTACATACACTAAGTTGACTGTGCCTTTAAACAGCTTGGAAAATTCCAGAAAATGATGTCATGGCTTTAGAAGCTTCTGATAGGCTAATTGACATCATTTGAGTCAATTGGAAGTGTGCCTGTGGATGTATTTCAAGGCCTACCTTCAAACTCAGTGCCTCTTTGCTTGACATCATGGGAAAATGTAAAGAAATCAGCCAAGACCTCAGAAAAAAAATTGTAGACCTCTACAAGTCTGGTTCATCCTTGGGAGCAATTTCCAAACGCCTGAAGGTACCATGTTAATCTAAACAAACAATAGTACGCAAGTATAAACACCATGGGACCACGCAGCCGTCATACCGCTCAGGAAGGAGATGCGTTCTGTCTCCTAGAGATGCTTTGGTGAGAAAAGTGCAAATCAATCCCAGAACAACAGCAAAGGACCTTGTGAAGATGCTGGAGGAAACAGGTACAAAAGTATCTATATCCACAGTAAAACGAGTCCTATATCGACATAACCTGAAAGGCTGCTCAGCAACGAAGAAGCCACTGCTCCAAAACCGCCATAAAAAAGCCAGACTACGGTTTGCAACTGCACATAGGGACAAAGATCGTATTTTTGGGGAGAAATGTCCTCATGTCTGATAAAACATTTGACCTAAGTTAAACAATTTAAAGGCAATGCTACCAAATACTAATTGAGTGTTTGTAAACTTCTGACCCACTGGGAATGTGATGAAAGAAATAAAAGCTGAAATAAATCATTATCTTTTCTATTATTCTGACATTTCACATTCATAAAATAAATTGGTGATCCTAACTGACCTAAAACAGGGAATTTTTACTAGAATCAATTGTCAGGAATTGAGAAAAACTGAGTTTAAATGTATTTGGCTAAGGTGTATGTAAACTTCCCGACTTCAACTGTATATAGGGCAGCAGCCTCTATGGTGCAGGGCTGAGTAACCAGGTGGTAGCTGGCAAGTGATGACTATTTAACAGTCTGATGGCCTGGAGATAGAAGCTGTTTTTCAGTCTCTCGGTCCCAGCTTTGATGCTCCTGTACTGACCTCGCCTTCTGGATGATAGCGGGGTGAACAGGAAGTGGCTCGGGTGGTTGTTGAGAGACTTATTAGATTTCGTCAAAACAATCAAACATTAAAATATCAGAATACATTCTACTATAACGTTATGTGGATAACATAATGTTGTAATTTCCACGCATTGGACAGACCGTACCACCCTGTGGAGAGCCTTGAGAGCGAGAGCAGCTGCCGTACCAGGCGGTGATACAGCCCGACAGGATGCTTTCGATTGTGCATCTGTAAATGTTTCTGAGGGTCTTAGGTGCCAAGCCAAACATTACAATACATTACATTACATTGCATTATATTACAATACATTACAACACAATACATTACAATACTTCACAACACATTACAATACATTACAACACAATACATTACAATACAATACAATCATTACCATAAATTACATTACATTACAATACATTGCATTATATTACAATACATTACAATACATTACAATACATTACAATGCATTGCAATACAATACAATACAATACATTACAATACATTGCATTATATTACAATACATTACAATACAATACAATACAATACAATACAATACATTACAATACATTACAATACATTACAATACAATACAATACAATACATTACAATACAATCATTACCATAAATTACATTACATTACATTACATTACAATACATTACATTACAATACAATACTTTACAATACAATACTAAAAGTATTTCTGAATCCTCTCACTTCCACCCTCCCCCATAATACACACCAGTGGTGGCTGGTGGGAGGAACTATAGGAGGATGGGCTCATTGTAATGCCTGAAATGGAATCAAACACGTCAAACATACGGAAACCACATTTAACTCCACTCCATTTTTCTCCGTTGCAGCCATTACAATGAGCCCGTCCTCCTATAGCTCCTCCCACCAGCCACCACTGCTTCACATGAAGCACCCAACAGAGCCCTCAGACCAGTCTCCTCCTGTCTCCTCCTGTCTCCTCCTGTCCTATCCACAACCAGGATTAACCTTCTGAACCGTGGACATTTGGAATGTGATGGATAAGATTTTGGTAAGCTCTCCTTTGGCTATACTAAAAGTCTGGTCAACTCTAATTTTAGTTCATACCACAAGAGGGCAGAGATAGGATGGATCATATCTGACTCCCCAACTACATCACCAGAATCCTCACCTCTCCCCCTCTCCCTCTCTATCCCTCCCTCCCTCTTTCTCTCTCTCTCTCTAGCTCTCTCTCCCTCCACTACAAACACTCTCTCATCTCTGATCTATTGCTTTCTGGTCAAACGTTCATGACCTATTCGATTATTATAAGTAATAAATGAAGGATTGTTCAAATATGCCTAGAAAAGCTGTTCAAATATGCCTGGAAAAGCTGTTCATATATGCCTAGAAAAGCTGTTCAAATATGCCTGGAAAAGCTGTTCATATATGCCTGGAAAAGCTGTTCAAATATGCCTGGAAAAGCTTGAAAGGTTTAAAATGTATTTATTCATTTAAATGGATAATTCCTCTAAAAACACAATTTCCTCGAGGATAAAGGGCGAATACATAATCAAACTTGTGAAATCACAATTTCACCCCGGAGGTTTTGGATAATTAACGGAACCAATTTTGAACCAATCTTCGATTCACATTCAAATTATCTCCGATTTTTTTTTTTTTTTTTTGTGATACAGTTTTTGTATCACATGGATATAAACTATACGAGTAATTCTTCTGATAAGACAGAATGTCAATCATTTTGATATTTAGAAATACGCATGCAGACTATTTGTGCGCAATTCATAAAATATTTGACGTCAACGTGTGCCAGTTTCAATCGTTCCGGTGATTCTCATAAATTGTGATGTGAAAAATGAGTTCCCTTCGTCAGATAGCCTGTCATTTCAACAGAGCCTAATTGAATACTGTTGTGGCAATATTCAATTAGCACAGTAGCCTACCTACTACCATATCGACACAGTAGCCTACCTACTACCATATCGACACAGTAGCCTACTACCATATCAAACAGAACTGCATATCCAGTCCACAAACATATATTTTTCATCACCAAAAAACGATCTCATTCTGTAATAAAAAATGTGTAATATCACTTACCCTTTACGCTAAAAATAAGTTCCTATCGACAGGAAAAGCACTATTTGCATCATAAATGACAGCTTTCCTTGTTTTCTTGTTCTCTACACTGGGATAACTGTGCTTGCCGTTTCTCCATCTTCCCTTGCAGCGCGTCTCCAAACAGGCTCAGGTCTCGGTGTGCGACGCACGAGAGAGAGGATTCTCCACGCCCCTTCGACGGGTGGACTTTTGACGGGAGCGAGGGAAAGAGCGGTGGGAACCCGGAGGAAGGAAGAATGGTTGCGGCAACAGTGTTTCTCTCTCTCTCTCCCCGCGCGCTCAAAACATTGCATCTCAAGACCCACCCCCGTCGAAATATTCCCCTAACTACCAGGTTAGGGTGGGGGATGGGTGTGTTTCTGTCTGTGTGTTCATCATCATCATCATCATCATCATCATCATCATCATCATTACGCCATCATTGTCGTCATCAAAATATAATTGGATTGATAATGACCTATTCCCACAAAGTGAAAAGAAGAAGTGAACACAGAAGCTTATATGAATTGGGACATTGGTATGATGGTTGATAATTCATCTCTTCAATCTCCACTCTGAATAACGTCTGAATACTAAAGAGCAGTTCAGATCAAGAGGGGAAGACACAGAGCACAGCAGTGAACCAACCTGTCCTCTCCGTTCTGCTTGATGCTTGTATCAGAGCCCTCGTTCCTCCTGTCTCTCCTCTCCGTTCTGCTTGATGCTTGTATCAGAGCTCTCGTTCCTCCTGTCTCTCCTCTCCGTTCTGCTTGATGCTTGTATCAGAGCTCTCGTTCCTCCTGTCTCTCCTCTCCGTTCTGCTTGATGCTTGTATCAGAGCTCTCGTTCCTCCTGTCTCTCCTCTCCGTTCTGCTTGATGCTTGTATCAGAGCCCTCGTTCCTCCTGTCTCTCCTCTCCGTTCTGCTTGATGCTTGTATCAGAGCCCTCGTTCCTCCTGTCTCTCCTCTCCGTTCTGCTTGATGCTTGTATCAGAGCCCTCGTTCCTCCTGTCTCTCCTCTCCGTTCTGCTTGATGCTTGTATCAGAGCCCTCGTTCCTCCTGTCTCTCCTCTCCGTTCTGCTTGATGCTTGTATCAGAGCCCTCGTTCCTCCTGTCTCTCCTCTCCGTTCTGCTTGATGCTTGTATCAGAGCTCTCGTTCCTCCTGTCTCTCCTCTCCGTTCTGCTTGATGCTTGTATCAGAGCCCTCGTTCCTCCTGTCTCTCCTCTCCGTTCTGCTTGATGCTTGTATCAGAGCCCTCGTTCCTCCTGTCTCTCCTCTCCGTTCTGCTTGATGCTTGTATCAGAGCCCTCGTTCCTCCTGTCTCTCCTCTCCGTTCTGCTTGATGCTTGTATCAGAGCCCTCGTTCCTCCTGTCTCTCCTCTCCGTTCTGCTTGATGCTTGTATCAGAGCTCTCGTTCCTCCTGTCTCTCCTCTCCGTTCTGCTTGATGCTTGTATCAGAGCCCTCGTTCCTGCTGTCTCTCCTCTCCGTTCTGCTTGATGCTTGTATCAGAGCTCTCGTTCCTCCTGTCTCTCCTCTCCGTTCTGCTTGATGCTTGTATCAGAGCTCTCGTTCCTCCTGTCTCTCCTCTCCGTTCTGCTTGATGCTTGTATCAGAGCCCTCGTTCCTCCTGTCTCTCCTCTCCGTTCTGCTTGATGCTTGTATCAGAGCCCTCGTTCCTCCTGTCTCTCCTGGCTGTTTCTCTGTGCCCCACATTAGGTTAGCGGGACAGTGGCACGTCAGCTACATGGCAACCCAGCCTACAGCCATGGTGATGTCCCAGGATCAGTACAGTATGCAACACAGGCAGGCAGGGACTCAGTCATACTTCGATAACAACAATTGTTCCCACAACTTTAGAAAATATTCCCTTAAGAGTCTCATTACCTTGCTCTTTGATAGGAACGTTCCAGTGATATACAAGGACTGTTTCCAAAAAAAAACAATTTTAAATTTTAGTCATTTAGCAGATGCTCTTATCCGTAGTAACTTACAGGGGCAATTAGCGTTAAGTGCCTTGTTCAAGGGTACATCTAGAGATTTTTCACCTAGTCGGCTGAGGGATTCGAACCAACGCTCTTAACATTGTATCACATCCGGCTGCGATTGGGAGTCCCATGGGGGCGGCGAACAATTGGCCCAGCGTCGTCCAGGTTTGGCCGGGGTAGGCCCATCATTGTAAATTCGAATTTGTTCTTAATGGACTTGCCTAGTATAAATAAAGGTTACATTTAAAATAAAACATTTAAAAAAACACACAAACCATGGTTGCCATGTTCTCAGAATATAAGATATTCATTCTCTAGACACGTTTCCTGTGAACGTTGTAAGAAGATTTCTGTGTCCAATGATGTTTAAAACAGAGGACGTTCTGTCATGGTCCCCTGGAGGTTTTGGTTCCCAGTGTGTTCCGGAAGACGTTTTTGGGACTTTTGTTTTCTCCTGCTTCCTATTTACAAAGAAAGTACCCCCTCCCCCCAAACCTTTTGCCCTCAGAACAGCCTCACATCGTCGAGGGTATGGACTACAAGGTGTTGAAAGCGTTCCACAGGGATGCTGGCCCGAGTTGACTCCAATGCTTCCCACAGTTGTGACAAGTTGGCTGGATGTCCTTTGGGTGGTGGACCATTCTTGATACATACAGGAAACTGTTGAGCGTGAGAAAAAAAACGCATCGTTGCAGTTCTTGACACAAACCGGTGCACCTGGCACCTACTACCATACCACGTTCAAAGGAACTTCAATATTTTGTCTTTCCCATTCACCCTCTCAATGGCACACATACACCATGTCTCAATTGTCTCAAGGCTTAAAAATCCTTCTTTAACCTGTCTCCTCCCCTTCATCTACACTGATTGAAGTGGATTTAACAGGTGACATCAATAAGAGATCTTAGCTTTCACCTGGTCAGTTTATTTGATGGAAAAAGCAGATGTTCATAATGTTTTGTACACTCTGTACTGGTGGGTGGAGACTTTAACGAGGGGATACATAAAACCGTCCAACCAACACGTCTCCTGAGCTACTAGGGGAACAAGAACTAGACACCACTTTTATTCTACCCACAGAAATGCACACAAGGCCCCCCCTTCATCCTCCATTCAGTAAATCTGACCACGACCCCATTCTCCTGCTTTCTGTTTACAAACAAAAGCTCAAACAGGAAGTATAAGTGATGCACTCAATACGGAAGTGGTCGGATAAAGCAGACACAAAGCTACAAGATTGTTTTGCTAGTACAGACTGGGATATGTTCCGGAATTATTCTGATAACATTGAGGAGTTTACCACAACAGTCACTTACTTCATCAATAAGTGCATAGAAAATGTCATCCCCACAGTGACTATAAGAGTGATTACAGGCAATATCCATGCTAGGTTAACCTCTTGGGGCTAGGTGGGACGCTAGCGTGCCACCCGTGGTGCACTCCATCAACAGCAGGTGCATTTCAAGAGCGGCAAATTTGAATCCAAATAAATGTCAAAATTCAAATTTTTCAAAAATACAACTATTTTACACCATTTGAAAGATAAACATCTCCTTAATCTAACCACGTTTTACGATTTCAAAAAGGTTTTACGGCGAAAGCATAAATTTTGAGTATGTTAGGACAGTACATTTACAAGAGTTGTGTGTAATGTTTTGTCAAGTCAAAGACAGGGTCACCAAAACCATAAAACCAGCTAAAATGATGCACTAACCTTTTACAATCTCCATCAGATGACACTCCTAGGACATTATGTTAGACAATGCATGCATTTTTAGTTCTATCAAGTTCATATTTATATCCAAAAACAGCGTTTTACTATGGCATTGATGTTGAGGAAATCGTTTCCCTCCAATAACCGGCAGTCAAGTCAGCGTCACAAATTAAATAATTAAAATTAGAAAACATTGGTAAAATATTATATTGTCATTTAAAGAATTATAGATTTACATCTCTTGAACTCAATCAACTTGCCAGATTTAAAAATAACCTTACTGGGAAATCACACTTTGCAATAATCTGAGCACTGCGCCCAGAAAAATACGCGTTGCGATACAGACTAGACGTCATGTTGGGGAGATCTAAAATCGAAAATACTATGTAAATAATCCATTACCTTTGATTCTCTTCATCAGATGTCACTTCCAGGTATCACAGGTCCATAACGAATGTAGTTTTGTTCAGAAAAGCTCATCATTTATGTCCAAAAATCTCCGTCTCGTTAGCACATGATGTAAGCCAGCCGGACTTCTCGTCATGAACGAGGGGAAAAAATATATTTCCGTTCGTTCAAACATGTCAAACGTTGTATAGCATAAATCATTAGGGCCTTTTTTAACCAGAACATGAATAATATTCAAGGTGGACGAATGCATACTCTTTTATAACGTATTGGAACGAGGGTACCCAACATGAACTCGCGCGCCAGGTGTCTAATGGGACATCATCGTTCCATGGCTCTTGTTCGGTCAGATCTCCCTCCAGAAGACTCAAAACACTTTGTAAAGGCTGGTGACATCTAGTGGAAGCAATAGGAAGTGCCAAAATATTCCTAAGCCCCTGTGTTTTTCAATGGGATAGGTTTAAAGTCAATACAACACATCAGGTATCCACTTCCTGTCAGAAAATGTCTCAGGGTTTTGCCTGCCAAATGAGTTTTAGAAACTTTAGAGTGTTTTCTATCCATATATAATAAGTATATGCATATTCTAGTTACTGGGTAGGATTAGTAACCAGATTAAATCGGGTACATTTTTTTTATCCAGACGTGCAAATGCTGCCCCCTAGACCCAACAGGTTAAAGGCTAGAGCTACAGTTTACAAGGAAAGGGAAATGGACATCGACACATACAAGAAAACTCTCTACGACCTCCGACGAGACATCAAACATGCAAAAGGATGATAAAGGAGGACGGTGAAATCCTATTACACTGGATGTGGCAGGGCTTGTAGACGATAACGGATTACAAAGGGAAACCCAGCCGTGAGCTGCCCAGCGATGCAAAACTCCATTAACGAGCTAAATGCCTTTTATGCTCGCTTCAAGGAATATAACACTGTGACTTGAATGAAAGCCCATGTTTTTCCAGATGACTTTGTGATCTCGCTCTCCGTAGTCCAATATGAGCAAAACGTTTAAACAGGTTAACAATCAGAAGGGCCAGACGGAGTACCAGGGTGAGTTCTCAAAGCTGACCAGCGGGACAGAGATTTTCATTCCCAACATGTTTCAAGCTGACCACCATTGTCTCTGTTCCCAAGAACTCCATGGTAACCTGCCTAAATGACTATCGCCCCTGTAGCGCTCACACCTGTAATTATGAAGGGCTTTTAAAGATGATCCAGAGCCACTACAGTAGTGAATCATTTAGCAGACACTCTGATCCAGAGCCACTACAGTAGTGAATCATTTAGCAGACTCTCTGATCCAGAGCCACTACAGTAGTGAATCATTTAGCAGACTCTCTGATCCAGAGCCACTACAGTAGTGAATCATTTAGCAGACACTCTGATCCAGAGCCACTACAGTAGTGAATCATTTAGCAGACTCTCTGATCCAGAGCCACTACAGTAGTGAATCATTTAGCAGACTCTCTGATCCAGAGCCACTACAGTAGTGAATCATTTAGCAAACACTCTGATCCAGAGCCACTACAGTAGTGAATCATTTAGCAGACTCTCTGATCCAGAGTCACTACAGTAGTGAATCATTTAGCAGACACTCTGATCCAGAGCCACTACAGTAGTGAATCATTTAGCAGACTCTCTGATCCAGAGCCACTACAGTAGTGAATCATTTAGCAGACTCTCTGATCCAGAGCCACTACAGTAGTGAATCATTTAGCAGACTCACTGATCCAGAGCCAGTACAGTAGTGAATCATTTAGCAGACTCTCTGATCCAGAGTCACTACAGTAGTGAATCATTTAGCAGACGCTCTTATCCAGAGCAACTTACAGTAATGAATACATACATTTCATACATTTTTTTCTCCGTACTGGTCCCCCGTGGGAATCGAACCCACGACCCTGGCATTGCAAACACCATGCTCTACCAACTGAGCCACACGGGACCACGGGACCATCATCCCAGACACCCTAGACCCAGTCCAATTAACATACCACCCCAACAGATCCACAGATTACGCAATCTCTATTGCTCTTCACACTGCCCTTTCCCACCTGGACGAGGGGAAATAACTATATTAGAATGCTGTTCACTGACTACACCATAGTGCCCTCAAAGCTCATCACTAAGCTAAGAACCCTGGGACTGAACACCTCCCTCTGCAAATGGATCCTGGACTTCCTGACGGGCCGCCCCCAGGTGGTAAGGGTAGGTAACAACACATCCGCCATGCTGATCCTCAACACAGGGCCCCTCAGGGGTGTGTGTTGAGTCCCCTCCTGTACTCCCTGTTCACCCATGACTGCATGGCAGTGCACAGCGCCAACACAATCATCAAGTTTGCTGACGACACGACGGTGGTAGGACTGATCACAGACGATGATGAGACAGCCTATAGGGAGGTCTGAGACCTGGCCGTGTGGTACCAGGACAACAACCACTCCCTCAACGTCAGTAAGACCAAGGAGCCGATCGAGGACTACAGGAGAAAGAGGGGAGAGCACGCCCCCATTCACATAAACGGGGCTGTAGTGGAGCAAGTCAAAAGCTTCAAGTTCCTCGGTGTCCACATCACTAAGGATCTATCATGGTCCACACACCAACACATTCATGAAGAGGGCACGACAACGCTTCTTCCCCTCAGGAGGCTGAAAAGATTAGGCATGGGCCCACGGATCTTCAACAAGTATGGCGAATGCAACGCCTTAGACCGCAAAGCATTACAGAGGGTGGTGCGGACAGCCCAGTACATCATTGGGGCCGTCCTCCATGCCATACGGGACCTCTATCAGAAGGTGTCAGAGGAAGGCCCGAAAAATTGCCAAAGACTCCAGCCACCCAAGTTATGCATAGGGCTCCATGACCAACAGGCTCTGAGACAGCTTCTACCACCAAGTCATAAGACTGTTTAATAGCCAGACCTCTAAATAGTAAAGTAATAGTTCACAAACTATCTTCCACTGACCCTACTCACACTCAGACTATATACTGTATACCCACTATATACACTCACACTCAGACTATATACTGTATACCCACTATATACACTCACACTCAGACTATATACTGTATACCCACTATATACACTCACACTCAGACTATATACTGTATACCCACTATATACACTCACACTCAGACTATATACTGTATACCCACTATATACACTCACACTCAGACTATATACTGTATACCCACTATATACACTCACACTCAGACTATATACTGTATACCCACTATATACACTCACACTCAGACTATATACTGTATACCCACTATATACACTCACACTCAGACTATATACTGTATACCCACTATATACACTCACACTCAGACTATATACTGTATACCCACCATATATACACTCACACTCAGACTATATACTGTATACCCACTATATACACTCACACTCAGACTATATACTGTATACCCACCATATATACACTCACACTCAGACTATATACTGTATACCCACCATATATACACTCAGTCTATATACTGTATACCCACTATATACACTCACACTCAGACTATATACTGTATACCCACCATATATACACTCAGTAGACTATATACTGTATACCCACTATATACACTCACACTCAGACTATATACTGTATACCCACTATATACACTCACACTCAGACTATATACTGTATACCCACCATATATACACTCAGTAGACTATATACTGTATACCCACTATATACACTCACACTCAGACTATATACTGTATACCCACTATATACACTCACACTCAGACTATATACTGTATACCCACTATATACACTCACACTCAGACTATATACTGTATACCCACCATATATACACTCAGTAGACTATATACTGTATACCCACTATATACACTCACACTCAGACTATATACTGTATACCCACCATATATACACTCAGTCTATATACTGTATACCCACTATATACACTCACACTCAGACTATATACTGTATACCCACCATATATACACTCAGTAGACTATATACTGTATACCCACTATATACACTCACACTCAGACTATATACTTTATACCCACCATATATACACTCAGACTATATACTATATACTGTATACCCACCATATATACACTCAGTCTATATACTGTATGCCCACTATATACACTCACACTCAGACTATATACTGTATACCCACTATATACACTCACACTCAGACTATATACTGTATACCCACCATATATACACTCAGACTATATACTATATACTGTATACCCACCATATATACACTCAGTCTATATACTGTATACCAACTATATACACTCACACTCAGACTATATACTGTATACCCACCATATATACACTCAGTAGACTATATACTGTATACCCACTATATACACTCAGACTCAGACTATATACTGTATATCCACCATATATACACTCAGACTATATACTATATACTGTATACCCAGCATATATACACTCCGTCTATATACTGTATACCCACTATATACACTCACACTCAGACTATATACTGTATACCCACAATATATACACTCAGTCTATATACTGTATACCCACTATATACACTCACACTCAGACTATATACTGTATACCCACCATATATACACTCAGTAGACTATATACTGTATACCCACTATATACACTCACACTCAGACTATATACTGTATACCCACCATATATACACTCAGACTATATACTATATACTGTATACCCACCATATATACACTCAGTCTATATACTGTATGCCCACTATATACACTCACACTCAGACTATATACTGTATACCCACTATATACACTCACACTCAGACTATATACTGTATACCCACCATATATACACTCAGACTATATACTATATACTGTATACCCACCATATATACACTCAGTCTATATACTGTATACCAACTATATACACTCACACTCAGACTATATACTGTATACCCACCATATATACACTCAGTAGACTATATACTGTATACCCACTATATACACTCAGACTCAGACTATATACTGTATACCCACCATATATACAGTCAGACTATATACTATATACTGTATACCCACCATATATACACTCAGTCTATATACTGTATACCAACTATATACACTCACACTCAGACTATATACTGTATACCCACCATATATACACTCAGTAGACTATATACTGTATACCCACTATATACACTCACACTCAGACTATATACTGTATACCCACCATATATACACTCAGTAGACTATAGACTGTATACCCACTATATACACTCACACTCAGACTATATACTGTATACCCACCATATATACACTCAGACTATATACTATATACTGTATACCCACCATATATACACTCAGTCTATATACTGTATGCCCACTATATACACTCACACTCAGACTATATACTGTATACCCACTATATACACGCACACTAAGACTATATACTGTATACCCACCATATATACACTCAGACTATATACTATATACTGTATACCCACCATATATACACTCAGTCTATATACTGTATACCAACTATATACACTCACACTCAGACTATATACTGTATACCCACCATATATACACTCAGTAGACTATATACTGTATACCCACTATATACACTCACACTCAGACTATATACTGTATACCCACAATATATACACTCAGACTATATACTATATACTGTATACCCACCATATATACACTCAGTCTATATACTGTATACCCACTATATACACTCACACTCAGTAGACTATATCATGTATACCCACTATATATATACTCAGTAGACTATATACTGTATACCCACCATATATACACTCAGACTATATACTGTATACCCACCATATATACACTCAGACTATATACTGTATACCCGCCATATATACACTCAGTCTATATACTGTATACCCACAATATATACACTCAGTAGACTATATACTGTATACCCGCCATATATACACTCAGACTATATACTGTATACCCACCATATATACACTCACACTCAGACTATATACTGTATACCCACTATATATACAATCAGACTATATACTGTATACCCACCATATATACACTCAGACTATATACTGTATACCCACTATATATACACTCACACTCAGACTATATACTGTATACCCACCATATATACACTCAAACTATATACTGTATACCCACTATATATACACTCAGTCTATATACTATATACTGTAAACCCACGATATATACACTCAGACTATATACTGTATACCCACCATATATACACTCAGACTATATACTGTATACCCACTATATATACACTCAGTAGACTATATACTGTATACCCACTATATATACACTCAGTAGACTATATACTGTATACCCACCATATATACACTCAGACTATATACTGTATACCCACCATATATACACTCAGTCTATATACTGTATACCCACTATATATACACTCAGACTATATACTGTATACCCACTATATATACACTCAGACTATATACTATATACTGTATACCCACTATATATACACTCAGTAGACTATATACTGTATACCCACTATATACACTCAGACTATATACTGTATACCCACTATATATACACTCAGACTATATACTGTATACCCACCATATATACACTCAGTAGACTATATACTGTATACCCACCATATATACACTCAGGAGACTATATACTGTATACCCACCATATATACACTCAGACTATATACTGTATACCCACCATATATACACTCAGACTATATACTATATACTGTATACCCACTATATACACACTCAGTAGACTATATACTGTATAACCACTATATATACACTCAGACTATATACTGTATACCCACTATATATACACTCAGTCTATATACTATATACTGTATACCCACCATATATACACTCAGTCTATATACTGTATACCCACTATATATACACTCAGTAGACTATATACTGTATACCCACTATATATACACTCAGACTATCTACTGTATACTGTATACCCACCATATATACACTCAGACTATATACTGAATACCCACCATACTCACACTCAGACTATATACTGTATACCCACCATATATACACTCAGACTATATACTGTATACCCACCATATATACACTCAGTAGACTATATACTGTATACCCACTATATATACACTCAGACTATATACTGTATACCCACTATATATACACTCAGTAGACTATATACTGAATACCCACCATATATACACTCAGACTATATACTGTATACCCACTATATACCACTCAGTCTATATACTATATACTGTATACTCACCGTATATACACTCAGTAGACTATATACTGTATACCCACTATATATACACTCAGACTATATACTGTATACCCACCATATATACACTCAGTAGACTATATACTGTATACCCACTATACATACACTCAGACTATATACTGTATACCTACTATATATACATTCAGTAGACTATATACTGTATACCCACTATATATACACTCAGACTATATACTGTATACCCACTATATATACACTCAGTAGACTATATACTGTATACCCACTATATATACACTCAGACTATATACTGTATACCCACTATATATACACTCACACTCAGACCATATACTGTATACCCACTATATATACACTCAGTCTATATACTGTATACCCACCATACTCACACTCAGACTATATACTGTATACCCACTATAAATACACTCAGACTATATACTATATACTGTATACCCACTATATATACACTCAGACTATATACTGTATACCCACTATATATACACTCAGTATACTATATACTGTATACCCACTATATATACACTCAGTAGACTATATACTATATACTGTATACCCAGCATATATACACTCAGACTATATACTGTATACCCACTATATATACACTCAGTCTATATACTATATACTGTATACACACCATATATACACTCAGTCTATATACTGTATACCCACTATATATACACTCAGACTATATACTGTATACCCACTATATATACACTCACACTATATACTATATAGTGTATACCCACCATATATACACTCAGTAGACTATATACTGTATACCCACTATATATACACTCAGACTATATACTATATACTGTATACCCACCATATATACACTCAGACTATATACTGAATACCCACTATATATACACTCAGACTATATACTGTATACCCACCATATATACACTCAGACTATATACTGTATACCCACTATATATACACTCAGACTATATACTGTATACTGTATACCCACCATATATACACTCAGTAGACTATATACTGTATACCCACTATATATACACTCAGACTAAATACTGTATACTGTATACCCACCATATATACACTCAGACTATATACTGAATACCCACCATACTCACACTCAGACTATATACTGTATACCCACCATATATACACTCAGTAGACTATATACTGTATACCCACTATATATACACTCAGACTATATACTGTATACCCACTATATATACACTCAGTAGATTATATACTGAATACCCACCATATATACACTCAGACTATATACTGTATACCCACTATATATACACTCAGTCTATATACTATATACTGTATACTCACCATATATACACTCAGTAGACTATATACTGTATACCCACAATATTTACACTCAGACTATATACTGTATACCCACTATATATACACTCACACTCAGACTATATACTGTATACCCACTATATATACACTCAGTCTATATACTGTATACACACCATACTCACACTCAGACTATATACTGTATACCCACTATAAATACACTCAGACTATATACTATATACTGTATACCCACTATATATACACTCAGACTTTATACTGTATACCCACTATATATACACTCAGTATACTATATACTGTATACCCACCATATATACACTCAATAGACTATATACTGTATACTGTATACCCACCATATATACACTCAGTAGACTATATACTGTATACCCACCATATATACACTCAGACTATATACTGTATATTCACCATATATACACTCAGTCTATATACTGTATACCCACAATATATACACTCAGTCTATATACTGTATACTGTGTATACCTACTATATATACACTCAGTAGACTATATACTGTATACCCACCATATATACACTCAGTAGACTATATACTGTATACCCACTATATAAACACTCCCACTATATACTGTATACCCACCATATATACACTCACACTCAGACTATATACTGTATACCCACCATATATACACTCAGACTATATACTATATACCCACTATATATACACTCAGTAGACTATATACTGTATACCCACTATATATACACTCAGACTATATACTGTATACCCACCATATATACACTCAGTAGACTATATACTGTATACTGTATACTCACCATATATACACTCAGTCTATATACTGTAAACCCACTATATATACACTCAGTAGACTATATACTGTATACCCACCATATATACACTCAGACTATATACTGTATACCCACCATATATACACTCAGACAATATACTGTATAACCACCATATATACCCTCAGTCTATATACTGTATACCCACTATATATACACTCAGTAGACTATATACTGTATACCCACCATATATACACTCAGACTATATACTGTATACCCACCATATATACACTCAGACTATATACTGTATACCCACTATATATACACTCAGTAGACTATATACTGTATACCCACTATATATACACTCAGTCTATATACTGTATACCCACTATATATACACTCAGTAGACTATATACTGTATCCCCACAATATATACACTCAGACTATATACTGTATAGCCACTATATATACACTCAGACTATATACTGAATACCCACTATATATACACTCAGACTATATACTGTATACCCACCATTTATACACTCAGACTATATACTTTATACCCACTATATATACACTCAGACTATATACTGTATACTGTATACCCACCATATATACACTCAGTAGACTATATACTGTATACCCACTATATATACACTCAGACTATATACTGTATACTGTATACCCACCATATATACACTCAGACTATATACTGAATACCCACCATACTCACACTCAGACTATATACTGTATACCCACCATATATACACTCAGACTATATACTGTATATCCACCATATATACACTCAGTAGTCTATATACTGTATACCCACTATATATACACTCAGACTATATACTGTTTACCCACTATATATACACTCAGTAGACTATATACTGAATACCCACCATATATACACTCAGACTATATACTGTATACCCACTATACACCACTCAGTCTATATACTATATACTGTATACTCACCATATATACACTCAGTAGACTATATACTGTATACCCACTATATATACACTCAGACTATATACTGTATACCCACCATATATACACTCAGTAGACTATATACTGTATACCCACTATATATACACTCAGACTATATACTGTATACCTACTATATATACACTCAGTAGACTATATACTGTATACCCACTATATATACACTCAGACTATATACTGTATACCCACTATATATACACTCAGTAGACTATATACTGTATACCCACTATATATACACTCAGACTATATACTGTATACCCACTATATATACACTCAGACTATATACTGTATACCCACTATATATACACTCAGTCTATATACTGTATACCCACCATACTCACACTCAGACTATATACTGTATACCCACTATAAATACACTCAGTATACTATATACTGTATACCCACTATATATATACTCAGTAGACTATATACTATATACTGTATACCCACCATATATACACTCAGACTATATACTGTATACCCACTATATATACACTCAGTCTATATACTATATACTGTATACACACCATATATACACTCAGTCTATATACTGTATACCCACTATATATACACTCAGACTATATACTGTATACCCACTATATATACACTCAGACTATATACTATATACTGTATACCCACCATATATACACTCAGTAGACTATATACTGTATACCCACTATATATACACTCAGACTATATACTATATACTGTATACCCACCATAAATACACTCAGACTATATACTGAATACCCACTATATATACACTCAGACTATATACTGTATACCCACCATATATACACTCAGACTATATACTGTATACCCACTATATATATACTCAGACTATATACTGTATACTGTATACCCACCATATATACACTCAGTAGACTATATACTGTATACCCACTATATATACACTCAGACTAAATACTGTATACTGTATACCCACCATATATACACTCAGACTATATACTGAATACCCACCATACTCACACTCAGACTATATACTGTATACCCACCATATATACACTCAGTAGACTATATACTGTATACCCACTATATATACACTCAGACTATATACTGTATACCCACTATATATACACTCAGTAGACTATATACTGAATACCCACCATATATACACTCAGACTATATACTGTATACCCACTATATATACACTAAGTCTATATACTATATACTGTATACTCACCATATATACACTCAGTAGACTATATACTGTATACCCACTATATTTACACTCAGACTATATACTGTATACCCACTATATATACACTCACACTCAGACTATATACTGTATACCCACTATATATACACTCAGTCTATATACTGTATACCCACCATACTCACACTCAGACTATATACTGTATACCCACTATAAATACACTCAGACTATATACTATATACTGTATACCCACTATATATACACTCAGACTATATACTGTATACCCACTATATATACACTCAGTATACTATATACTGTATACCCACCATATATACACTCAGTAGACTATATACTGTATACTGTATACCCACCATATATACACTCAGTAGACTATATACTGTATACCCACCATATATACACTCAGACTATATACTGTATACCCACCATATATACACTCAGTCTATATACTGTATACCCACCATATATACACTCAGTCTATATACTGTATACTGTGGATACCTACTATATATACACTCAGTAGACTATATACTGTATACCCACCATATATACACTCAGTAGACTATATACTGTATACTGTATACCCACCATATATACACTCACACTCAGACTATATACTGTATACCCACCATATATACACTCAGACTATATACTATATACCCAGTATATATACACTCAGTAGACTATATACTGTATACCCACTATATATACACTCAGACTATATACTGTATACCCACCATATATACACTCAGTAGACTATATACTGTATACTGTATACTCACCATATATACACTCAGTCTATATACTGTAAACCCACTATATATACACTCAGTAGACTATATACTGTATACCCACCATATATACACTCAGACTATATACTGTATACCCACCATATATACACTCAGACTATATACTGTATACCCACCATATATACACTCAGTCTATATACTGTATACCCACTATATATACACTCAGTAGACTATATACTGTATACCCACCATATATACACTCAGACTATATACTGTATACCCACCATATATACACTCAGACTATATACTGTATACCCACTATATATACACTCAGTAGACTATATACTGTATACCCACTATATATACACTCAGTCTATATACTGTATACCCACTATATATACACTCAGTAGACTATATACTGTATACCCACCATATATACACTCAGACTATATACTGTATACCCACTATATATACACTCAGACTATATACTGTATACCCACCATATATACACTCACTCACTACACTACATTGACAAACCCCCTATTTAAATAATAAACATCATTTTTTCGAACTCTCTGCATCTTTGTGTTTTCCTGAGCCGTGAAAGACAGACTGTCTTCATGTACATATCTACCTCAAATACCTTATTATTATCTATCCTGATGCCTAGTCACTTTCCCCTGCCTTCATGTACATATCTACCTCAAATACCTTATTATTATCTATCCTGATGCCTAGTCACTTTACCCTGCCTTCATGTACATATCTACCTCATTATTATCTATCCTGATGCCTAGTCACTTTACCCTGTCTTCATGTACATATCTACCTCAAATACCTTATTATCTATCCTGATGCCTAGTCACTTTACCCTGCCTTCATGTATATATCTACCTCAAATACCGTATTATCTATCCTGATGCCTAGTCACTTTACCCTGCCTTCATGTACATATCTACCTCAAATACCTTATTATTATTATCTATCCTGATGTCTAGTCACTTTACCCTGCCTTCATGTTCATATCTACCTCAAAAACCTCATTATTATCTATCCTGATGCCTAGTCACTTTACCCTGCCTTCATGTACATATCTACCTCATTATTATCTATCCTGATGCCTAGTCACTTTACCCTGCCTTCATGTACATATCTACCTCATTATTATCTATCCTGATACCTAGTCACTTTACCCTGCCTTCATGTACATATCTACCTCAAATGCCTCATTATTATCTATCCTGATGCCTAGTCACTTTACCCTGCCTTCATGTACATATCTACCTCAAATACCTTATTATTATCTATCCTGATGCCTAGTCACTTTACCCTGCCTTCATGTACATATCTACCTCATTATTATCTATCCTGATGCCTAGTCACTTTACCCTGCCTTCATGTACATATCTACCTCATTATTATCTATCCTGATACCTAGTCACTTTACCCTGCCTTCATGTACATATCTACCTCAAATGCCTCATTATTATCTATCCTGATGCCTAGTCACTTTACCCTGCCTTCATGTACATATCTACCTCAAATGCCTCATTATTATCTATCCTGATGCCTAGTCACTTTACCCTGCCTTCATGTACATATCTACCTCAAATACCTTATTATTATCTTTCCTGATGCCTAGTCACTTTACCCTGCCTTCATGTACATATCTACCTCAAATACCTTATTATTATCTATCCTGATGCCTAGTCACATTACCCTGCCTTCATGTACATATCTACCTCAAATACCTTATTATCTATCCTGATGTCTAGTCACTTTACCCTACCTTCACGTACATATCTACCTCAAATACCTTATTATTATCTATCCTGATGCCTAGTCACTTTACCCTGCCTTCATGTACATATCTACCTCATTATTATCTATCCTGATGCCTAGTCACTTTACCCTGCCTTCATGGACATATCTACCTCATTATTATCTATCCTGATGCCTAGTCACTTTACCCTGCCTTCATGTACATATCTACCTCAAATGCCTCATTATTATCTATCCTGATGCCTAGTCACTTTACCCTGCCTTCATGTACATATCTACCTCAAAAACCTCATTATTATCTATCCTGATGCCTAGTCACGTTACCCTGCCTTCATGTACATATTTACCTCATTATTATCTATCCTGATGCCTAGTCACTTTACCCTGCCTTCATGTACATATCTACCTCATTATTATCTATCCTGATGTCTAGTGACTTTACCCTGTCTTCATGTACATATCTACCTCAAATACCTTATTATTATTATCTATCCTGATGCCTAGTCACTTTACCCTGCCTTCATGTACATATCTACCTCAAATACCTTATTATTATCTATCCTGATGCCTAGTCACTTTACCCTGCCTTCATGTACATATCTACCTCAAATACCTTATTATTATCTATCCTGATGTCTAGTCACTTTACCCTGCCTTCATGTACATATCTACCTCAAATACCTTATTATTATCTATCCTGATGCCTAGTCACTTTACCCTGCCTTCATGTACATATCTACCTCAAATACCTTATTATTATCTATCCTGATGCCTAGTCACTTTACCCTGCCTTCATGTACATATCTACCTCAAATACCTTATTATTATCTATCCTGATGCCTAGTCACTTTACCCTGCCTTCATGTACATATCTACCTCATTATTATCTATCCTGATGCCTAGTCACTTTACCCTGCCTTCATGTACATATCTACCTCAAATACCTCATTATTATCTATCCTGATGCCGAGTCACTTTACCCTGTCTTCATGTACATATCTACCTCAAATACCTTATTATTATCTATCATGATGCCTAGTCACTTTACCCTACTTTCATGTACATATCTACCTCAAATACCTTATTATCTATCCTGATGCCTAGTCACTTTACCCTGCCTTCATGTACATATCTACCTCATTATTATCTATCCTGATGCCTAGTCACTTTACCCTGCCTTCATGTACATATCTACCTCATTATTATCTATCCTGATGCCTAGTCACTTTACCCTGCCTTCATGTTCATATCTACCTCATTATTATCTATCCTGATGTCTAGTCACTTTACCCTACCTTCATGTACATATCTACCTCAAATACCTTATTATTATTATCTATCCTGATGTCTAGTCACTTTACCCTGCCTTCATGTTCATATCTACCTCATTATTATCTATCCTGATGCCTAGTCACTTTACCCTGCCTTCATGTACATATCTACCTCAAATACCTTATTATTATCTATCCTGATGCCTAGTCACATTACCCTGCCTTCATGTACATATCTACCTCAAATACCTTATTATCTATCCTGATGCCTAGTCACTTTACCCTGCCTTCATGTTCATATCTACCTCATTATTATCTATCCTGATGTCTAGTCACTTTACCCTACCTTCATGTACATATCTACCTCAAATACCTTATTATTATCTATCCTGATGCCTAGTCACTTTACCCTGCCTTCATGTACATATCTACCTCATTATTATCTATCCTGATGCCTAGTCACTTTACCCTGCCTTCATGGACATATCTACCTCATTATGATCTATCCTGATGCCTAGTCACTTTACCCTGCCTTCATGTACATATCTAACTTATTATTATCTATCCTGATGCCTAGTCACTTTACCCTGTCTTCATGTACATATCTACCTCAAATACCTTATTATTATCTATCCTGATGCCTAGTCACTTTACCCTGCCTTCATGTACATATCTACCTCAAATACCTTATTATTATCTATCCTGATGCCTAGTCACTTTACCCTGTCTTCATGTACATATCTACCTCAAATACCTTATTATCTATCCTGATGCCTAGTCACTTTACCCTGCCTTCATGTTCATATCTACCTCATTATTATCTATCCTGATGTCTAGTCACTTTACCCTACCTTCATGTACATATCTACCTCAAATACCTTATTATCTATCCTGATGCCTAGTCACTTTACCCTGCCTTCATGTTCATATCTACCTCATTATTATCTATCCTGATGCCTAGTCACTTTACCCTGCCTTCATGTACATATCTACCTCATTATTATCTATCCTGATGCCTAGTCACTTTACCCTGCCTTCATGTTCATATCTACCTCATTATTATCTATCCTGATGTCTAGTCACTTTACCCTGCCTTCATGTACATATCTACCTCATTATTAGCTATCCTGATGCCTAGTCACTTTACCCTGCCTTCATGGACATATCTACCTCATTATGATCTATCCTGATGCCTAGTCACTTTACCCTGCCTTCATGTACATATCTACCTTATTATTATCTATCCTGATGCCTAGTCACTTTACCCTGCCTTCATGTACATATCTACCTCAAATGCCTCATTATTATCTATCCTGATCCCTAGTCACTTTACCCTGCCTTCATGTACATATCTACCTCAAATACCTTATTATTATCTATCCTGATGCCTAGTCACTTTACCCTGCCTTCATGTACATATCTACCTCATTATTATCTATCCTGATGTCTAGTCACTTTACCCTGTCTTCATGTACATATCTACCTCAAATACCTTATTATTATCTATCCTGATGCCTAGTCACTTTACCCTGTCTTCATGTACATATCTACCTCAAATACCTTATTATTATCTATCCTGATGCCTAGTCACTTTACCCTGCCTTCATGTTCATATCTACCTCAAATACCTTATTATCTATCCTGATGCCTAGTCACTTTACCCTGCCTTCATGTTCATATCTACCTCATTATTATCTATCCTGATGTCTAGTCACTTTACCCTACCTTCATGTACATATCTACCTCAAATACCTTATTATCTATCCTGATGCCTAGTCACTTTACCCTGCCTTCATGTACATATCTACCTCATTATTATCTATCCTGATGCCTAGTCACTTTACCCTGCCTTCATGTACATATCTACCTCAAATGCCTCATTATTATCTATCCTGATGCCTAGTCACTTTACCCTGCCTTCATGTACATATCTACCTCAAATACCTCATTATTATCTATCCTGATGCCTAGTCACGTTACCCTGCCTTCATGTACATATTTACCTCATTATTATCTATCCTGATGCCTAGTCACTTTACCCTGCCTTCATGTACATATCTACCTCATTATTATCTATCCTGATGTCTAGTCACTTTACCCTGTCTTCATGTACATATCTACCTCAAATACCTTATTATTATTATCTATCCTGATGCCTAGTCACTTTACCCTGCCTTCATGTACATATCTACCTCATTATTATCTATCCTGATGCCTAGTCACTTTACCCTGCCTTCATGTACATATCTACCTCATTATTATCTATCCTGATGTCTAGTCACTTTACCCTGTCTTCATGTACATATCTACCTCAAATACCTTATTATTATTATATATCCTGATGCCTAGTCACTTTACCCTGCCTTCATGTACATATCTACCTCAAATACCTTATTATTATCTATCCTGATGCCTAGTCACTTTACCCTGCCTTCATGTACATATCTACCTCATTATTATCTATCCTGATGCCTAGTCACTTTACCCTGCCTTCATGTACATATCTACCTCAAATACCTTATTATTATCTATCCTGATGCCGAGTCACTTTACCCTGTCTTCATGTACATATCTACCTCAAATACCTTATTATTATCTATCCTGATGCCTAGTCACTTTACCCTGCCTTCATGTACATATCTACCTCAAATACCTTATTATTATCTATCCTGATGCCTAGTCACTTTACCCTGCCTTCATGTACATATCTACCTCATTATTATCTATCCTGATGCCTAGTCACTTTACCCTGTCTTCATGTACATATCTACCTCAAATACCTTATTATTATCTATCCTGATGCCTAGTCACATTACCCTGCCTTCATGTACATATCTACCTCAAATACCTTATTATCTATCCTGATGCCTAGTCACTTTACCCTGCCTTCATGTACATATCTACCTCAAATACCTTATTATCTATCCTGATGCCTAGTCACATTACCCTGCCTTCATGTACATATCTACCTCAAATACCTTATTATCTATCCTGATGCCTAGTCACTTTACCCTGCCTTCATGTACATATCTACCTCATTATTATCTATCCTGATGCCTAGTCACTTTACCCTGCCTTCATGTTCATATCTACCTCAAATACCTTATTATTATCTATCCTGATGTCTAGTCACTTTACCCTGCCTTCATGTACATATCTACCTCATTATTATCTATCCTGATGCCTAGTCACTTTACCCTACCTTCATGTACATATCTACCTCAAATACCTTATTATTATCTATCCTGATGCCTAGTCACTTTACCCTGCCTTCATGTACATATCTACCTCATTATTATCTATCCTGATGCCTAGTCACTTTACCCTGCCTTCATGTTCATATCTACCTCAAATACCTTATTATTATCTATCCTGATGCCTAGTCACTTTACCCTGCCTTCATGTTCATATCTACCTCATTATTATCTATCCTGATGTCTAGTCACTTTACCCTACCTTCATGTACATATCTACCTCAAATACCTTATTATTATCTATCCTGATGCCTAGTCACATTACCCTGTCTTCATGTACATATCTACCTCAAATACCTTATTATTATCTATCCTGATGCCTAGTCACTTTACCCTGCCTTCATGTACATATCTACCTCATTATTATCTATCCTGATGCCTAGTCACTTTACCCTGTCTTCATGTACATATCTACCTCAAATACCTTATTATTATCTATCCTGATGCCTAGTCACATTACCCTGCCTTCATGTACATATCTACCTCAAATACCTTATTATCTATCCTGATGCCTAGTCACTTTACCCTGCCTTCATGTACATATCTACCTCAAATACCTTATTATCTATCCTGATGCCTAGTCACATTACCCTGCCTTCATGTACATATCTACCTCAAATACCTTATTATCTATCCTGATGCCTAGTCACTTTACCCTGCCTTCATGTACATATCTACCTCATTATTATCTATCCTGATGCCTAGTCACTTTACCCTGCCTTCATGTTCATATCTACCTCAAATACCTTATTATTATCTATCCTGATGTCTAGTCACTTTACCCTGCCTTCATGTACATATCTACCTCATTATTATCTATCCTGATGCCTAGTCACTTTACCCTGCCTTCATGTACATATCTACCTCATTATTATCTATCCTGATGCCTAGTCACTTTACCCTGCCTTCATGTTCATATCTACCTCAAATACCTTATTATTATCTATCCTGATGTCTAGTCACTTTACCCTGCCTTCATGTACATATCTACCTCATTATTATCTATCCTGATGTCTAGTCACTTTACCCTGCCTTCATGTTCATATCTACCTCAAATACCTTATTATCTATCCTGATGTCTAGTCACTTTACCCTGCCTTCATGTACATATCTACCTCAAATACCTTATTATCTATCCTGATGTCTAGTCACATTACCCTGCCTTCATGTTCATATCTACCTCAAATACCTTATTATCTATCCTGATGCCTAGTCACATTACCCTGCCTTCATGTTCATATCTACCTCATTATTATCTATCCTGATGCCTAGTCACTTTACCCTGCCTTCATGTACATATCTACCTCATTATGATCTATCCTGATGCCTAGTCACTTTACCCTGTCTTCATGTTCATACACTACATATACTATCCTGCTGCCTAGTCACTTTACCCTGTCTTCATGTACATATCTACCTCAAATACCTTATTATCTATCCTGATGCCTAGTCACTTTACCCTGTCTTCATGTTCATACACTACATATACTATCCTGCTGCCTAGTCACTTTACCCTGTCTTCATGTACATATCTACCTCAAATACCTTATGATCTATCCTGATGCCTAGTCACATTACCCTGCACTACATATACTATCCTGCTTAGGGTCACTATTACTCCTGTTTACATGTACAGCACCTTCGGAAAGTATTCAGACCCCTTGACTTTTTCTAAATGTTGTTACTTTGCAGCCTTATTCTAAAATTGATTAAATTGTTCCCCCCCCCCCCCCCCTGATAAATTTACACACAATACCCCATAATGAAATGTTTGTAAATGTGTAAAATGTGTAAAAAAAACAACAACTGAAATATCACATTTACATTAGTATTCAGTCCCTTTAGTCAGTACTTTGTTGAAGCACTTTTGGCAGCGATACCCAAGAAGACTCGATGCTGTTATGATACTACAAGCTTGGCAGACCTGTGTTTTGGGGAGTTTCTCCCATTTCCTCTCTGTTGATTCTCTCAAGCTCTGTCAGGTTGGATGGGGAGCGTCGCTGCACAGCTATTTTCAGGTCTCTCCCAGAGATGTTCGATCGGGTTCCAGTCCGGGCTCTGGCTGGGCCACTCAAGGACATTCAGAGACTTGTACCGTAGCCACTTTTTTATTGAGTCGTTATTGTGTCATTATGGGGTATTGAGTCAGCTCCACATTGATCTGGTACTGGTACTTCCTGTATATAGCTCCACATTGATCTGGTACTTCCTGTATATAGCTCCACATTGATCTGGTACTTCCTGTATATAGCTCCATATTGATCTGGTACTCCCTGTACATAGCTCCACATTGATCTGGTTCTCCCTGTATATAGATCCACATTGATCTGGTACTGGTACTTCCTGTATATAGCTCCACATTGATCTGGTACTTCCTGTATATAGCTCCACATTGATCTGGTACTTCCTGTATATAGCTCCACAATGATCTGGTACTTCCTGTATATAGCTCCACATTGATCTGGTACTCCCTGTACATAGCTCCACATTGATCTGGTACTTCCTGTATATAGCTCCACATTGATCTGGTACTTCCTGTATATAGCTCCACATTGATCTGGTACTTCCTGTATATAGCTCCACATTGATCTGGTACTTCCTGTATATAGCTCCACATTGATCTGGTACTTCCTGTATATAGCTCCACATTGATCTGGTACTTCCTGTATATAGCTCCACATTGATCTGGTACTTCCTGTATATAGCTCCATATTGATCTGGTACTCCCTGTACATAGCTCCACATTGATCTGGTTCTCCCTGTATATAGATCCACATTGATCTGGTACTGGTACTTCCTGTATATAGCTCCACATTGATCTGGTACTTCCTGTATATAGCTCCACATTGATCTGGTACTTCCTGTATATAGCTCCACAATGATCTGGTACTTCCTGTATATAGCTCCACATTGATCTGGTACTCCCTGTACATAGCTCCACATTGATCTGGTACTTCCTGTATATAGCTCCACATTGATCTGGTACTTCCTGTATATAGCTCCACATTGATCTGGTACTTCCTGTATATAGCTCCACATTGATCTGGTACTTCCTGTATATAGCTCCACATTGATCTGGTACTGGTACTTCCTGTATATAGCTCCACATTGATCTGGTTCTGGTACTTCCTGCATTTTATTTTTATTATTATTTTCAAACTCTGCACTGTTGGGAAGGGCTCATCATTTCACAGTAAAGTCAGTTGTGTTCGGCAGACGTGACAAATATAACATTTGATTTGATGTGACGTGCCATTTAAAAACAATGCTGATATTGGAGTAAACCTCTCTAAGACAGGTAAAGATGAGTAAGAACAAACATCATGATAAGTCTGCTAGCTGAGTTTGAATAAGACGTCTGATTACCACTTAGCATTTAGAACGGTTGGTTTTATTACAGCTAATATATATATATATATATATATTACTCATATTCTGAAGCCAAGATCAATGATATAAAGAATGATGGCAAACAAACGGGGAGTACTTTAAATAAAATTATGGGCAGAAAGACAAAATTCAACTCCACCTTTCATCGAATCAAATGACTTATTCATCACAAAAGCATTTGATGTTGGCAATTATTTTAATGATTGTCAAAGTGGTCAAACTTAGGCAGGAAATGCCAACAACGAACAGTGAGTCATCATATTCATGCATAAAATAACTATTAATGAAAGAAAATCATTGTAATTTAGTATTTCATAAAGTTAGTGTGGGAGAGGTGGAACAATTTATTGTTATCGATCAATAATGACAAACCTTCTGGCATTGACAACTTTAGATGGAGAGTTACTGAGGATGGTATCTGACTCTATAGCCACTCCTATCTGTCATATCTTTACTCTGGGCTGAGAGGAAAGTCTTTGTCCTCAGGTGTGGAGGGAAGCCAAAGTTATTCCGCTACCCAAGAGTGGTAAAGCGGCCTTAAAGTAATGATGGACTGTCATTTATTTTTGCTTATTTGAGCTGTTCTTGCCATAATATGGACTTGGTCTTTTACCAAATAGGGTTATCTTCTGTATACCACCCCTACCTTGTCACAACACAACTGATTGGCTCAAACACATTAAGAAGGAAAGAAATTCCACAATTTAATTTTTAACAAGGCACACCTGTTCATTGAAATTACTCCAGGTGACTCCATTGCTGCACCATTACTCCAGATCATAGCAGCTAGCTAGCTGCTACCGAGTGGCCCAGCCCCGAAGCTAGTCTGTGATCCAGGCCCATCTCCCGGCTAGCAAATGGAATTACTCCAGCTACAATTCCTCTTTTGCCAACTGGCCTGGACCCTTTGTCGACACGGAGCCCCGCCGATCCATCACGGCTGGTCTGCCGATGTAATTCCGTCCGATGTGCCCTCAACCGGCCTTTGTCGGACGTCGGTGTAGACGCTTCTGCTAGCCCCGGCCTGCTAGCTCTATGAACACCGTGTCTCCAGCTTGCTAGCGTGTTAATGACTTCCCTGTTTAATCTATTGCTGTTCACTGGACCCCTATGATTACTTGGCTACATAGCTGATGCCTGCTGGACTGTTCATTAATCACGGTACTCCATTTTGTTTATTTTGTTTATCTGTCGGCCCCAGCCCCGAACTCAGGCCCTGTGTGTAGTTAACTAACCATCATCTCATCACAGTTTTACCTGTTGTTGTTGTTGTCTTAGCTGATTAGCTGTTGTTGTCCTACCCGTTGTTGTCTAAGCTAGCTCTCCCAATCATCACCTGTGATTGCTTTATGCCTCGCTTTATGTCTCTCTCTAATGTCAATATGCCTTGTATACTGTTGTTTAGGATAGTTATCGTTGTTTTAGTTTACTGCAGAGCCCCTAGTCCCCCTCAACATGCCTCAGATACCTCCTTTGTTCCACCTCCCACACATGCGGGTTTACCTCCACTGTACCTGCACCCTACCATACCACTGTCTGCACATTATGCTCTGAATCTATCCTTCCACGCCCAGAAATCTGCTCCTTTTCTTCTCTGTCCCCAACACACTAGACGACCAGTTCTTATAGCCTTTAGCCATACCCTCATCCTCCTCTGTTCATTTGACATTTTAGTCATTTAGCAGACGCTCTCATCCAGAGCGACTTACAGTAATGAATGCATACATTTCATACATTTTTTTTCTCTCCGTACTGGTCCCACGTGGGAATCGAACATACAACCCTGGCGTTGCAAACACCATGCTCTACCACACTGAGCCACACGGGACTTGTTCCTCTGGTGATGTAGAGGTTAACCCAGGCCCTGTGTGTCCCCAGCATCACACCGATTCCCCAGGCACTCTCATTTATTGACTTCTGTAACCGTAAATCAAATCAAAATCAAATGTATTTATATAGCCCTTCTTACATCAGCTGATATCTCAAAGAGCTGTACAGAAACCCAGCCTTAAACCCCAAACAGCAAGCAATGCAGGTGTAGAAGCACGGTGGCTAGGAAAAACTCCCTAGAAAGGCCAAAACCTAGGAAGAAACCTAGAGAGGAACCAGGCTATGAGGGGTGGCCAGTCCTCTTCTGGCTGTGCCGGGTGGAGATTATAACAGAACGTGGCCAAGATGTTCAAATGTTCATAAATGACCAGCAGGGTCAAATAATAATAATCACAGTAGTTGTCGAGGGTGCAACAAGTCAGTAACACAAGAGTAAGCGTCAGTTGGCTTTTTCATAGCCGATCTTTGAGAGTATCTCTAAAAGCCTTGGTTTCATGCATGTTAACATCAGAAGCCATACTCCCTAAGTTTGTTTGTTTTACTCACTGCTTTAAGCACACTCCAACCAACCCGGATACCATTTTTTCTGACCAGGCGAAATCGTGCAGCAGCATCATTAATATGGATGTAAACGTCAATGAGGAAACAGCTAAAAAAAAAAAAAAAAAACACATTCGAAGGGGAACGTAGCTGTCATTTCCCAGTTTGATGTGACTGGGTTCATCTTTTGTTATCTGTTGAATTTCTAAAATCCCCATTCTACCCTGGGGGAGGGATAATACCCACTGCGTATCTGCAGTATGTAAAACCTATTTTTAGTAAAGGATTCTATAATCTCGTTTCAAAGAACCAAAAGATTCTAAATAGAACCTCAAATAACTTTAAAACCAAAAAAACAATCTCTGAGTTTAACGCACGGGTATATTAACAGTATTGACCTTTTCGTGTAGCCTACTTTTGGCCAGCTAATACCCTCCCCCAACCGATCAAGCAACATTTTTGGACTAAACCTTCAAAAAATCTTGTTGCTCCAGGATTATATTTTTTTTTTGCTGTGGCAATATAGGTCAAATTAAGATCCAACACTTGTATTCGAATCTCTGGCTGTCAATGAACAACTGCAGTGTATTTTGGAGAAGGATCTGTGTTTCTACATAACGGATTATAATTACTAGTCTGCCAGGGTATAGATCTGCTCTCTTCCTGTACGTCAATAAATTACCGTGGTGTGGTGTGGTGTGTGTGGTGTGTGTGTGTGGTGTGGTGTCGTGTGTGTGTGGTGTGGTGTGTGTGGTGTGGTGTGTGTGTGTCGTGGTGTGTGTGTGTCGTGTGTGGTGTGTCGTGTGTGGTGTGTCGTGTGTGGTGTGTGTGGTGTGTGGTGTGTGGTGTGTGTCATGTGTGTGTGGTGTGTGTGGTGTGTGTGTGGTGTGTGAGTGTGTGTCGTGTGTGTGTGTTGTATACAGTGTGGATGAGTAGCTGGGTGTGTGTGTGTGTGTGTGTGTGTGTGTGTGTGTGTGTGTGTGTGTGTGTCTGGGTGTGTGTGTGTGTGTAAGAAATCTAACTGTTCTTGTCACACACCACATCACCATAACATGTGACTGTCATGTCCCTGACCTCAGGAGAACTATTGTCTCTCACCTGGTTGGCTGAACGGTCCATCTGGAGTCCTGTACGATAACCATGGTTACGACATCTGACGTACCTTTTAGACATTTTCAATAGGATCTTTTTACTCCATTGGACTAAAATTGTTGAACATAAATGAACAGGTTTCGGTGACAAACATCAAGTTAAAAATTCACATTATATGACATGGGAGTATACATAACAGAGGAGGCTGGTGGGAGGAGATATAGGAAGGGCTCATTGGAAATAGCTGGAATGGAATACACGGAAAAGAGTCAAACGTGATTTCCATACGTTTTATACCCGGGCCATTCAAAAGACCCCGTCCTCCTTTACCTCCTCCCACCAGCCTCCTCTGGTATGTAATGAGGAAACAGCTGGATATCACTAGTCTACAGTATGGATGAATAGCTGGGTGTGTGTGTGTGTGTGTGTGTGTGTGTGTGTGTGTGTGTGTGTGTGTGTGTGTGTGTGTTGTATACAGTATGGTTGAGTAGCTGGGTGTGTGTGTGTGTGTGTGTGTGTGTGTTGTATACAGTATGGATGAGTAGCTGGGTGTGTGTGTGTGTGTGTGTGTGTGTGTGTGTGTGTGTGTGTGTGTGTGTGTGTGTGTGTGTGTGTGTGTGTGTGTGTGTCTGTGTGTGTGTGTGTGTGTTGTATACAGTATGGATGAGTAGCTGGGTGTGTGTGTGTGTGTGTGTGTGTGTGTGTGTGTGTGTGTGTGTGTGTGTGTGTGTTGTATACAGTATGGATGAGTAGCTGGGTGTGTGTGTGTGTGTGTGTGTGTGTGTGTGTGTGTGTGTGTGTGTGTGTGTGTGTGTGTGTGTGTGTGTGTGTGTGTGTGTGTGTGTGTGTGTGTGTGTGTGTTGTATACAGTATGGATGGAGAGTTACAGTGAGAAATAAATAAAGTTCAGAGAAAATGTAATGATTAAGTAAAGTGGAATCAGCCATGCTGTACACTATGGTGTCAAGACAAGTCCTCCAGGTCTGGGAGACAGAGAGACAAGTCCTCCAGGTCTGGGAGACAGAGAGACAGAGAGACAAGTCCTCCAGGTCTGGGAGACAGAGAGACAAGTCCTCCAGGTCTGGTAGACAGAGAGACAAGTCCTCCAGGTCTGGTAGACAGAGAGACAAGTCCTCCAGGTCTGGTAGACAGAGAGACAAGTCCTCCACGTCTGGGAGACAGAGAGACAAGTCCTCCACGTCTGGGAGACAGAGAGACAGAGAGACAAGTCCTCCAGGTCTGGTAGACAGAGAGACAAGTCCTCCAGGTCTGGTAGACAGAGAGACAAGTCCTCCAGGTCTGGTAGACAGAGACACAAGTCCTCCAGGTCTGGTAGACAGAGAGACAAGTCCTCCAGGTCTGGTAGACAGAGAGACAGAGAGACAAGTCCTCCAGGTCTGGTAGACAGAGAGACAGAGAGACAAGTCCTCCAGGTCTGGTAGACAGAGAGACAGAGAGACAAGTCCTCCAGGTCTGGGAGACAGAGAGACAGAGAGACAAGTCCTCCAGGTCTGGGAGACAGAGAGACAGAGAGACAAGTCCTCCAGGTCTGGGAGACAGAGAGACAGAGCAACAAGTCCTCCAGGTCTGGGAGACAGAGAGACAAGTCCTCCAGGTCTGGGAGACAGAGAGACAGAGAGACATGTCCTCCAGGTCTGGTAGACAGAGAGACAAGTCCTCCAGGTCTGGGAGACAGAGAGACAGAGAGACAAGTCCTCCAGGTCTGGGAGACAGAGAGACAGAGAGACAAGTCCTCCAGGTCTGGTAGATAGAGAGACAAGTCCTCCAGGTCTGGGAGACAGAGAGACAGAGAGACAAGTCCTCCAGGTCTGGGAGACAGAGAGACAGAGAGACAAGTCCTCCAGGTCTGGGAGACAGAGAGACAGAGATACAAGTCCTCCAGGTCTGGTAGAGACAGAGATACAAGTCCTCCAGGTCTGGTAGACAGAGAGACAAGTCCTCCAGGTCTGGGAGACAGAGAGACAAGTCCTCCAGGTCTGGGAGACAGAGAGACAGAGAGACAAGTCCTCCAGGTCTGGGAGACAGAGAGACAGAGATACAAGTCCTCCAGGTCTGGTAGAGACAGAGATACAAGTCCTCCAGGTCTGGTAGACAGAGAGACAAGTCCTCCAGGTCTGGGAGACAGAGAGACAAGTCCTCCAGGTCTGGGAGACAGAGAGACAGAGAGACAAGTCCTCCAGGTCTGGGAGACAGAGAGACAAGTCCTCCAGGTCTGGCAGAGACGTGGTTATAGATGTTGATAAAAACCTAGGTTAGTCAGAATGAGTCTTTGCTTTAATCTTGAGATAAGCCTTTCAGTAAATAAATAGTATTTCTTTATTTTTTATTTAACCTTTATTTTAATAGGCAAGTCAGTTCAGAACGACGAGGAAGATGAGGTACAGCGCAGGAGGATATGCTGAGTCCAGAAACCACGCTCATCGTCAAATAATACAATGTTCTCTTTTCTGTCACAGTGACATTTGCTCTGCTGCTGTTTCCATGGTTACAATCGGAAACACACACACACACACACACACACACACACACACACACACACACACACACACACACACACACACACACACACACACACACACACACACAAAGGCCATGTTGCCAGTTAAATATGAATAGAGTGTACACCCCAGGCTGCTAAAGAAATGTGAAGCACGTGTGCTAGTAAGTCACGTGGTGTAGCCTGCGGTTTAACCTGCGGTTTAGCCTGCGGTGTAGCCTGCGGTGTAGCCAGTGAGGTTTAGCCTGCGGTTTAGCCTGCGGTGTAGCCTGCGGTGTAGCCAGTGAGGTTTAGCCAGTGTGGTGTAGCCTGTGTGGTGTAGCCTGTGGTGTAGCCTGCGGTTTAGCCTGCGGTTTAGCCGGGGGTTAGCCTGTGGTTTAGCCTGCGGTTTAGCCGGGGGTTAGCCTGCGGTTTAGCCTGCGGTTTAGCCTGCGGGTTAGCCTGCGGTTTAGCCTGCGGTTTAGCCTGCGGTTTAGCCAGTGTGGTGTAGCCAGTGTGGTGTAGCCTGCGGTTTAGTCTGCGGTGTAGCCTGCGGTGTAGCCTGCGGTTTAGCCTGCGGTTTAGCCTGCGGTTTAGCCTGCGGTTTAGCCTGTGGTTTAGCCTGCGGTTTAGCCTGTGGTGTACACAGGCTTCTCCATCTAGAGAAGACTGGAGCCGACTGGGGTCAACATCTAGAGAAGACTGGGGTCAACATCTAGAGAAGACTGGGGTCAACATCTAGAGAAGACTGGGTCAACATCTAGAGAAGACTGGAGCTGACTGGGTCAACATCTAGAGAAGACTGGGTCAACATCTAGAGAAGACTGGGGTCAACATCTAGAGAAGACTGGGTCAACATCTAGAGAAGACTGGGGTCAACATCTAGAGAAGACTGGGGTCAACATCTAGAGAAGACCGGAGCTGACTGGGTCAACATCTAGAGAAGACTGGGATAACATCTAGAGAAGACTGGGGTCAACATCTAGAGAAGACTGGGATAACATCTAGAGAAGACTGGGATAACATCTAGAGAAGACTGGGATAACATCTAGAGAAGACTGGGATAACATCTAGAGAAGACTGGGGTCAACATCTAGAGAAGACTGGGGTCAACATCTAGAGAAGACTGGGTCAACATCTAGAGAAGACTGGGGTCAACATCTAGAGAAGACTGGGATAACATCTAGAGAAGACTGGGGTCAACATCTAGAGAAGACTGGGGTCAACATCTAGAGAAGACTGGGGTCAACATCTAGAGAAGACTGGGGTCAACATCTAGAGAAGACTGGGGTCAACATCTAGAGAAGACTGGGGTCAACATCTAGAGAAGACTGGAGCTGACTGGGTCAACATCTAGAGAAGACTGGGTCAACATCTAGAGAAGACTGGGGTCAACATCTAGAGAAGACTGGGTCAACATCTAGAGAAGACTGGAGCCGACTGGGGTCAACATCTAGAGAAGACTGGGGTCAACATCTAGAGAAGACTGGGGTCAACATCTAGAGAAGACTGGGTCAACATCTAGAGAAGACTGGGGTCAACATCTAGAGAAGACTGGGGTCAACATCTAGAGAAGACTGGGGTCAACATCTAGAGAAGACTGGGGTCAACATCTAGAGAAGACTGGGTCAACATCTAGAGAAGACTGGAGCTGACTGGGTCAACATCTAGAGAAGACTGGAGCTGACTGGGTCAACATCTAGAGAAGACTGGGGTCAACATCTAGAGAAGACTGGGTCAACATCTAGAGAAGACTGGAGCTGACTGGGTCAACATCTAGAGAAGACTGGGTCAACATCTAGAGAAGACTGGAGCTGACTGGGTCAACATCTAGAGAAGACTGGGTCAACATCTAGAGAAGACTGGGTCAACATCTAGAGAAGACGTCGGTTCTACAAACAGCCAAAAGTCCTAGAATTAAACTAACATGTACATGAAGGTGATAGTCTATTTTATTATTGATTTTATTTAACCTTTATTTAACTAGGCAAGTCAGTTAAGAACAAACACCCAGGGCTGTGTGTGTTTTGGGGACCTTTAACAGAATGTGACTGGCAGAACAGGTGTTGTATTTGGAGGATGAGGGCTGCAGTAGATATCTCAAATAGGGGGGTGTGAACAGGTGTTGTATGTGGAGGATGAGGGCTGCAGTAGATATCTCAGATAGGGGGGAGTGAACGGGTGTTGTATGTGGAGGATGAGGGCTGCAGTAGATATCTCAGATAGGGGGGAGTGAACGGGTGTTGTATGTGGAGGATGAGGGCTGCAGTAGATATCTCAGATAGGGGGGAGTGAGGCCTATGAGGGTTTTATTTATACGTGTGCATGAAGGTGATTGGTCTCTTTATACGTGTGCATGAAGGGGATTGGTCTCTTTATACGTGTGCATGAAGGGGATTGGTCTCTTTATACGTGTGCATGAAGGTGATTGGTGTCTTTATACGTGTGCATGAAGGGGATTGGTCTCTTTATACGTGTGCATGAAGGTGATTGGTCTCTTTATACGTGTGCATGAAGGGGATTGGTCTCTTTATACGTGTGCATGAAGGTGATTGGTGTCTTTATACGTGTGCATGAAGGGGATTGGTCTCTTTATACGTGTGCATGAAGGTGATTGGTGTCTTTATACGTGTGCATGAAGGTGATTGGTCTCTTTATACGTGTGCATGAAGGGGATTGGTCTCTTTATACGTGTGCATGAAGGTGATTGGTCTCTTTATACGTGTGCATGAAGGTGATTGGTCTCTTTATACGTGTGCATGATGTGTGGTGGTAAAAAGCATCAATGTGGCATTGCTGGTTTCTGACTTATTCATGCTACTTTATTATCAACTGGCAAGCTGTATCAGGCAGCTTTACATGCCAGGGGAAAACAAAATCGCTATATTTGCTAAGCTATCCATCTGACTGACTAACATTTTGATGAGCAGACGTTCTTACATGATCTGTACCATAATATTGACAGAGTAAGTCTGATTCCCGATGTTGACACTGCCTGGGACTATTTTTATATGAAATTTGTGTCCATTTGTGATAAGTATGAAGAAATTTAGAATCAGTGGAAGGGACAGTCCCTGGTTTTCAGATAACTTGGCAGAATTAATTAGAAAGAATAAATATATCTCTTGGGGCTCAAGCTAGACATACAAATGTTCCTGTTGACTGGGCCTCCTTCAGAGCATGAAGAAACAAATGCACAGGAGTGATCAGGAAGTCCAAATCAGATTTCTATCTAAATGTCACGTCCTGACCAGTAAAGGGGCTGTTTATTGTAATTTGGTCAGGGCTTGGCAGGGGGTGTTTGTTTAGGGTGTTTCGGGGTTGTTTGGGTTATGTTCTATGTTAGTGTATTTCTATGTTATTTCTAGTTGGTCTATTTCTATGTGGTGTTTATTGGGTTGACCTTCAATTAGAGGCAGCTGCTTCTCGTTGCCTCTGATTGAAGGTCCTATTTATAGGGGTGTTTGTTCTATGGGGGTTTGTGGGTAGTTGTTTCCTGGTTTAGTGTTTGTTGCACCTGACGGGACTGTTTGGAGCCGTTTGTTTTGTATACGTGTTTATTTTGTTTTTCCTTCTTCAAAATAAAAATAAAGGTGAGTATACATTTTCCCGCTGCGTTTTGGTCCACTCCCTACGACGCCCGTGACAGAACTACCCCCCACCAACGGACCAAGCAGCGGAGGAAGGTGCAGCAGCAGAGTTATAAGGAATCATGGACTTGGGAGCAGATACTAGTGGGAGAAGGACCATGGAGGAAGGCTGGAGAGGACAGAGAACGCTATGCTGGAACACGGCTAGCAAGGAAGCCTGAGAGGCAGCTCCAATAATTTTTTTTGTGGGGGTACACGGGAAGATTGGCTGGGTCAGGCAATAGACCTGAGCCAACTTCCCGTGCTTATTATGGGGAGCAACGGCTCATGAGAGCACCGGTGTATGCGGAAGTGCGCACGATCTCGCCCATGCGCACGCACAGTCCGGTGCGAGCGATCCCAGCTCCTAGCAAGTGCCGTGCTAGAGTGGGCATCCAGTCGGGTAGGAGGATGCCTGCACAGCACATCTGGCCACCAGTGCGCCTCCTAGGCCCAGGCTACCCTACGCCTGCTCTACGCAGGGCAGCCATCAGGCCTCTGCACAGCCCAGTTCGCCCTGTGCCAGCACTCCGCCCATGCAGGGCTACTGTTACCACCCAGCCAGGACGGGTTGTGCAGGAGGTGCGCTCCAGACCTCCAGTGCCTACTCATGGCCCGGTGTATCCAGTTCCTGCTCCTCGCACTAGCCCTGAGGTGCGTGTCTCTAGTCTGGCGCCTCCAAAGCCAGCACCACACACCAGTGCGTCAGCCCAGTCTAGTACGTCCTGTTCCCGCTCCTCGCACTAGCCTTGGGGTGCGTGTTTCCAGTCTGGCGCCTCCAAAGCCAGCACCACGCACCAGGCCTCCAGTGCGTCAGCCCAGTCCAGTACGTCCTGTTCCCGCTCCTCGCACTAGCCTTGGGGTGTGTGTCCCTAGTCTGGCGCCTCCTAAGCCAGTCCCACGCATCAGGCCTTCAGTGCAAAGTCCCCGTCCAGAGCTTCCGACGACAGTTCCCCGTCTAGAGCTTCCGACGACAGTTCCCCGTCTAGAGCTTCTGGAGACAGTTCCCCGTCCAGAGCTTCCGACGACAGTTCCCCGTCCAGAGCTTCCGACGACAGTTCCCCGTCCAGAGCTTCCGACGACAGTTCCCCGTCCAGAGCTTCCGACGACAGTTCCCCATCCAGAGCTTCCGACGACAGTTCCCCGTCCAGAGCTTCCGGCGACAGTTCCCCGTCTAGAGCTTCCGTTGTCAGTTCCCCGTCCAGAGCTTCCGACGACAGTTCCCCGTCCAGAGCTTCCGGAGACAGTTCCCCGTCCAGAGCTTCCGGCGACAGTTCCCCGTCCAGAGCTTCCGGCGACAGTTCCCCGTCCAGAGCTTCCGGCGACAGTTCCCCGTCCAGAGCTTCCGGCGACAGTTCCCCGTCCAGAGCTTCCGGCGACAGTTCCCCGTCCAGAGCTTCCGGCGACAGTTCCCCGTCTAGAGCTTCCGTTGTCAGTTCCCCGTCCAGAGCTTCCGGCAACAGTTCCCCGTCCAGAGCTTCTGGAGACAGTTCCCCGTCCAGAGCCTCCGGCGACAGTTCCCCGTCCAGAGCTTCTGGAGACAGTTCCCCGTCCAGAGCTTCCGGCGACAGTTCCCCGTCCAGAGCTTCCGGCGACAGTTCCCCGTCTAGAGACGGCCCACAGTCCGGAGCCAGCAGAGACGGCCCACAGTCCGGAGCTCCCAGAGTCGCCCTCCAGTCCGGACCTACCCAGCGACGCGCCTCAGCCCGAGGTCTTCAGCGATGCGCCCTTAGTCCAGAGACTTCGGGAGGGGTAAATAATAATAAGCCGTTAGCGGGGGTGGACAGGTTAGGTTGGGGAGTAAGGCCAGAGCCTGAGCCACCTCCGTAGTAGGTTTGGGAGGGGGGGTGTAGCACAAGAACCGTCGGTGACGTAGTCAGGGGATTATTTTTGTGTTGGGGTTTATTTTTGTGTTTGTTTTTGTTTAAGGTGCATCCGGGGTCTGCACCTTTGTGGGGGGGGGGGGGGGGGGGGTACTGTCACGTCCTGACCAGTAAAGGGGCTGTTTGCTATTGTAATTTGGTCAGGGCGTGGCAGGGGGTGTTTGTTTAGGGTGTTTCGGGGTTGTTTGGGTTATGTTCTATGTTAGTGTATTTCTATGTTATTTCTAGTTGGTCTATTTCTATGTGGTGTTTATTGGGTTGACCTTCAATTAGAGGCAGCTGCTTCTCGTTGCCTCTGATTGAAGGTCCTATTTATAGGGGTGTTTGTTCTATGGGGGTTTGTGGGTAGTTGTTTCCTGGTTTAGTGTTTGTTGCACCTGACGGGACTGTTTGGAGCCGTTTGTTTTGTATACGTGTTTATTTTGTTTTTCCTTCTTCAAAACAAAAATAAAAGACATTTTATACATTTTCCCGCTGCGTTCTGGTCCAATCCTTACGGCGATCGTGACACTAAATGCAGTCACAGAGAACCTAAACAATCCTACCAAGTTCTGGAAGCTAAATCAAATCAGTGGCAGGTTCTAATGTATCCCCTGGTCTTCCTGACCATTTAATGATGGATTCTAATGAAGTGAAGGATAAAGCAGATACAGTGACTTGCAAAAGTATTTATCCCCACCTGGTGGTTTTCCTATTTTGTTGCATTACAACCTGTAATTTAAATAGATTTTTATTTGGATTTCATGTAATGGACATACACAAAACAGTCCAAATTGGTGAAGTGAAATTTAAAAAAATATATAAAAACGGAAAAGTGGTGCGTGTATTCACCCCCTTTGCTATGAAGCCCCTAAATAATATCTGTTGCAACCAATTACCTTCAGAAGTCACATAATTAGTTAAATAAAGTCCACCTGTGTGCAATCTAAGTGTCACATGATCTGTCACATGATCTCAGTATATATACACCTGTTCTGAAAGGCCCCAGAGTCTGCAACACCACTAAGCAAGGGGCACCACCAAGTAAGTGGCACCATGGAGATCAAGGAGCTCTCCAAACAGGTCAGGGACAAAGTTGTGGAGAAGTACAGATCAGGATTGGGTTAAAAAAAAAATATAAAAAACTTTGAACATCCCATTAAATCCATTATTAAAAAACGGAAAGAATATGGCACCACAACAAACCTGCCCAGAGAGGGCCGCCCACCAAAACTCACAGTCCAGGCAAGGAGGCCATTAATCAGAGAGGCAACAAAGAGACCAAAGATAACCCTGAAGGAGCTGCAAAGCTCCACAGCGGAGATTGAAGTATCTGTCCATAGGACCACTTGAAGCTGTACACTCCACAGAGCTGGGCTTTATGGAAGAGTGGCCAGAAAAGCCATTGCTTAAAGAAAAAAGTAAGCAAACATTTTTGCCGTTCACCAAAAGGCGTGTGGGAGACTCCCCAGACATATGGAAGAAGGTACTCTGGTCAGGTGAGACTAAAATGTAGCTTTTTGGCCACCAAGGAAAATGCTATGTCTGGCGAAAACCCAACACCTCTCTTCACCCCGAGGACACCATCCCCACAGTGAAGCATGTGTGTAACATGATGTCCTAGGAGTGTCATCTGATGATCGTCAAAGGTTAGTGCTTCATTTAGCTGTTTTGGGTATTTGTGATGCATGCTAGTTGCTTGGAAATGGCTGTGTGGTTATGTGTCTATGTACTCTCCTAACATAATCTAATGTTTTCCTTTCGCTGTAAAACCTTTTTGAAATCGGACAACGTGGTTCGATTCAGAAGAAGTGTATCTATAAAATGGTGTAAAATAGTCCTATGTTTGAGAAATTGAAATGATTAGATTTGTGGTTTTGAATCTGGCGCTCTGATTATTTACTGGCTGTTGTCAAACTCAGTCCCGGTTACAGGATGGTTGTCGTATTAAAGGGGAAACATTTAAATGTCTTGAAATGGCCTAGTCAAAGCCCAGACCTCAATCCAATTGAGAGTCTGTGGTACGACTTAAAGATTGCTTTACACCAGCAGAACCCATCCAACTTGAAGGAGCTGCAGCAGTTTTGCCTTGAAGAATGGGCAAAAATCCCAGTGGCTAGGTGTGCCAAGCTTATAGAGACATACCCCAAGAGACATGCAGCTGTAATTACTGCAAAAGGTGGCTCTACAAAGTATTGACTTTGGGGGGGTGAATAATTATGCACGCTCAAGTTTGTTTCACAATAAAAAATATATTGCATCTTCAAAGTGGTAGGCATATTGTGTAAATCAAATGATACAAACTTCAAAAAAAAAATCAATTTTAATTCCGGGTTGTAAGGCAACAATATTGGAAAAATGTCAAAGGGGGTGAATAATTTCGCAAGCCATTCTACATGCAGATGATCCAGTTATATATTCATGTGCTCCTTCTCTGGTTCAGGCTGGTGTAATACGGGTCGTATAAAGGGGACCAAGGTGTAGTGCTCATATTCACTTTTATTATGACGACACTAGAGCAAAACAACAAAACGACCGACAACAGTTCCGTCAGGTGAACATACACTAAACAGGAAACTACCCACCAAACCCAGGAAGAAAAAACCCCTACTAAAATATGATCTCCAATTAGAGGCAACGAGGATCAGATGCCTCCAATTAGAGATCAACCCCAAACAATCCTAACATAGAAATATAAAAACTAGAACTAAAACATAGAAATGGAAAACATAGAAAAACCCAAAACACCCTCGGTCACGAACTGACCTACTCTACTATAGAAAATGACATCTTACTAGGGTCAGGACGTGACAGCTGTTGAAGAGCTCCGGACTGTTTTTCAGTCACTGCAGGCCTCCCTTTATGGTCTCAAACTGGTCTTGTGTCACGGCTGTCGAAAGGAGCGGACCAAAGTGCAGCGTGGTTGTAGTTCCACATTTTATTAAATCCGTGAAACTTTGCAAAACATAAATAACTGAATTAACAAAACAACAAACCGTGACGCAGAGAAAAACAAACACTACTGAAAATATAATAACCCACAAAACCCAGGAAGAAAAACCCCTACTTAAATATGATCGCCAATTAGAGACAACGAGGACTAGCTGCCTCCAATTGGAGATCAACCCCAAACAACAACATAGAAATAGAAAAACTACAACTTAAACATAGAAATACAAAACATAGAAAAACACAAAACACCCCCTGTCCCGCCCTGACCTACTCTACCATAGAAAATAACCTCTTACTATGGTCAGGACGTGACATCTTGAATGTACAAAACTAAATTCATTACCTTTACCAGAGCTAGAACTCTGCCAGAGAACATTAGCATTGTCACATCTGGTGGCTAATCCATTGAAAAAGTGTCATCCTACAAATACCTAGGTATTTGGTTGGATGACAAGTTGTCCTTTAAAGTTAAAGTGTTTAATCTTGTGACAAAGCTTAAATACAATAAAATAAAAAAATTAGATTTTTATTTTCGTAATTAGGCTTGCTTCCCGCTTATGGCTAGAAAGATGCTTGTTCAGGCCACGTTTCTCTCTAATTGATTATGGTGACTTGTTGTATATGCATGTAGCCTCCTCCGTCTTACAGAGACTGGACTCTGTTTATCATACAGCCTCCTCTGTCTTATAGAGACTGGACTCTGTTTATCATACAGCCTCCTCTGTCTACCAGAGACTGGACTCTGTTTATCATACAGCCTCCTCTGTCTACCAGAGACTGGACTCTGTTTATCATACAGCCTCCTCTGTCTACCAGAGACTGGACTCTGTTTATCATACAGCCTCCTCGGTCTTATAGAGACTGGACTCTGTTTATCATACAGCCTCCTCTGTCTACCAGAGACTGGACTCTGTTTATCATACAGCCTCCTCTGTCTACCAGAGACTGGACTCTGTTTATCATACAGCCTCCTCTGTCTTATAGAGACTGGACTCTGTTTATCATACAGCCTCCTCTGTCTACCAGAGACTGGACTCTGTTTATCATACAGCCTCCTCTGTCTACCAGAGACTGGACTCTGTTTATCATACAGCCTCCTCTGTCTTATAGAGACTGGACTCTGTTTATCATACAGCCTCCTCTGTCTACCAGAGACTGGACTCTGTTTATCATACAGCCTCCTCTGTCTACCAGAGACTGGACTCTGTTTATCATGCAGCCTCCTCTGTCTACCAGAGACTGGACTCTGTTTATCATACAGCCTCCTCTGTCTACCAGAGACTGGACTCTGTTTATCATACAGCCTCCTCTGTCTACCAGAGACTGGACTCTGTTTATCATACAGCCTCCTCTGTCTACCAGAGACTGGACTCTGTTTATCATACAGCCTCCTCTGTCTACCAGAGACTGGACTCTGTTTATCATACAGCCTCCTCTGTCTACCAGAGACTGGACTCTGTTTATCATACAGCCTCCTCTGTCTACCAGAGACTGAACTCTGTTTATCATACAGCCTCCTCTGTCTACCAGAGACTGGACTCTGTTTATCATGCAGCCTCCTCTGTCTACCAGAGACTGGACTCTGTTTATCATACAGCCTCCTCTGTCTACCAGAGACTGGACTCTGTTTATCATACAGCCTCCTCTGTCTTATAGAGACTGGACTCTGTTTATCATGCAGCCTCCTCTGTCTTATAGAGACTGGACTCTGTTTATCATACAGCCTCCTCTGTCTACCAGAGACTGGACTCTGTTTATCATACAGCCTCCTCTGTCTACCAGAGACTGGACTCTGTTTATCATACAGCCTCCTCTGTCTACCAGAGACTGGACTCTGTTTATCATACAGCCTCCTCGGTCTTATAGAGACTGGACTCTGTTTATCATACAGCCTCCTCTGTCTACCAGAGACTGGACTCTGTTTATCATACAGCCTCCTCTGTCTTATAGAGACTGGACTCTGTTTATCATACAGCCTCCTCTGTCTTATAGAGACTGGACTCTGTTTATCATACAGCCTCCTCTGTCTACCAGAGACTGGACTCTGTTTATCATACAGCCTCCTCTGTCTTATAGAGACTGGACTCTGTTTATCATACAGCCTCCTCTGTCTACCAGAGACTGGACTCTGTTTATCATGCAGCCTCCTCTGTCTACCAGAGACTGGACTCTGTTTATCATACAGCCTCCTCTGTCTTATAGAGACTGGACTCTGTTTATCATACAGCCTCCTCTGTCTACCAGAGACTGGACTCTGTTTATCATACAGCCTCCTCTGTCTACCAGAGACTGGACTCTGTTTATCATGCAGCCTCCTCTGTCTACCAGAGACTGGACTCTGTTTATCATACAGCCTCCTCTGTCTACCAGAGACTGGACTCTGTTTATCATACAGCCTCCTCTGTCTACCAGAGACTGGACTCTGTTTATCATACAGCCTCCTCTGTCTACCAGAGACTGGACTCTGTTTATCATACAGCCTCCTCTGTCTACCAGAGACTGGACTCTGTTTATCATACAGCCTCCTCTGTCTACCAGAGACTGGACTCTGTTTATCATACAGCCTCCTCTGTCTACCAGAGACTGAACTCTGTTTATCATACAGCCTCCTCTGTCTACCAGAGACTGGACTCTGTTTATCATGCAGCCTCCTCTGTCTACCAGAGACTGGACTCTGTTTATCATACAGCCTCCTCTGTCTACCAGAGACTGGACTCTGTTTATCATACAGCCTCCTCTGTCTTATAGAGACTGGACTCTGTTTATCATGCAGCCTCCTCTGTCTTATAGAGACTGGACTCTGTTTATCATACAGCCTCCTCTGTCTACCAGAGACTGGACTCTGTTTATCATACAGCCTCCTCTGTCTACCAGAGACTGGACTCTGTTTATCATACAGCCTCCTCTGTCTTATAGAGACTGGACTCTGTTTATCATACAGCCTCCTCTGTCTTATAGAGACTGGACTCTGTTTATCATACAGCCTCCTCTGTCTACCAGAGACTGGACTCTGTTTATCATACAGCCTCCTCTGTCTTATAGAGACTGGACTCTGTTTATCATACAGCCTCCTCTGTCTACCAGAGACTGGACTCTGTTTATCATGCAGCCTCCTCTGTCTACCAGAGACTGGACTCTGTTTATCATACAGCCTCCTCTGTCTTATAGAGACTGGACTCTGTTTATCATACAGCCTCCTCTGTCTACCAGAGACTGGACTCTGTTTATCATACAGCCTCCTCTGTCTACCAGAGACTGGACTCTGTTTATCATGCAGCCTCCTCTGTCTACCAGAGACTGGACTCTGTTTATCATACAGCCTCCTCTGTCTACCAGAGACTGGACTCTGTTTATCATACAGCCTCCTCTGTCTACCAGAGACTGGACTCTGTTTATCATACAGCCTCCTCTGTCTACCAGAGACTGGACTCTGTTTATCATACAGCCTCCTCTGTCTACCAGAGACTGGACTCTGTTTATCATACAGCCTCCTCTGTCTACCAGAGACTGGACTCTGTTTATCATACAGCCTCCTCTGTCTACCAGAGACTGAACTCTGTTTATCATACAGCCTCCTCTGTCTACCAGAGACTGGACTCTGTTTATCATGCAGCCTCCTCTGTCTACCAGAGACTGGACTCTGTTTATCATACAGCCTCCTCTGTCTACCAGAGACTGGACTCTGTTTATCATACAGCCTCCTCTGTCTTATAGAGACTGGACTCTGTTTATCATGCAGCCTCCTCTGTCTTATAGAGACTGGACTCTGTTTATCATACAGCCTCCTCTGTCTACCAGAGACTGGACTCTGTTTATCATACAGCCTCCTCTGTCTACCAGAGACTGGACTCTGTTTATCATACAGCCTCCTCTGTCTACCAGAGACTGGACTCTGTTTATCATACAGCCTCCTCGGTCTTATAGAGACTGGACTCTGTTTATCATACAGCCTCCTCTGTCTACCAGAGACTGGACTCTGTTTATCATACAGCCTCCTCTGTCTTATAGAGACTGGACTCTGTTTATCATACAGCCTCCTCTGTCTTATAGAGACTGGACTCTGTTTATCATACAGCCTCCTCTGTCTACCAGAGACTGGACTCTGTTTATCATGCAGCCTCCTCTGTCTTATAGAGACTGGACTCTGTTTATCATACAGCCTCCTCTGTCTACCAGAGACTGGACTCTGTTTATCATGCAGCCTCCTCTGTCTACCAGAGACTGGACTCTGTTTATCATACAGCCTCCTCTGTCTTATAGAGACTGGACTCTGTTTATCATACAGCCTCCTCTGTCTACCAGAGACTGGACTCTGTTTATCATACAGCCTCCTCTGTCTACCAGAGACTGGACTCTGTTTATCATGCAGCCTCCTCTGTCTACCAGAGACTGGACTCTGTTTATCATACAGCCTCCTCTGTCTACCAGAGACTGGACTCTGTTTATCATACAGCCTCCTCTGTCTACCAGAGACTGGACTCTGTTTATCATACAGCCTCCTCTGTCTACCAGAGACTGGACTCTGTTTATCATACAGCCTCCTCTGTCTACCAGAGACTGGACTCTGTTTATCATACAGCCTCCTCTGTCTACCAGAGACTGGACTCTGTTTATCATACAGCCTCCTCTGTCTACCAGAGACTGAACTCTGTTTATCATACAGCCTCCTCTGTCTACCAGAGACTGGACTCTGTTTATCATGCAGCCTCCTCTGTCTACCAGAGACTGGACTCTGTTTATCATACAGCCTCCTCTGTCTACCAGAGACTGGACTCTGTTTATCATACAGCCTCCTCTGTCTTATAGAGACTGGACTCTGTTTATCATGCAGCCTCCTCTGTCTTATAGAGACTGGACTCTGTTTATCATACAGCCTCCTCTGTCTACCAGAGACTGGACTCTGTTTATCATACAGCCTCCTCTGTCTACCAGAGACTGGACTCTGTTTATCATACAGCCTCCTCTGTCTACCAGAGACTGGACTCTGTTTATCATACAGCCTCCTCTGTCTACCAGAGACTGGACTCTGTTTATCATACAGCCTCCTCTGTCTACCAGAGACTGGACTCTGTTTATCATACAGCCTCCTCCATCTAACAGAGACAGGACTCTGTTTATCATACAGCCTCCTCTGTCTACCAGAGACTGGACTCTGTTTATCATACAGCCTCCTCTGTCTACCAGAGACTGGACTCTGTTTATCATACAGCCTCCTCTGTCTACCAGAGACTGGACTCTGTTTATCATGCAGCCTCCTCTGTCTTATAGAGACTGGACTCTGTTTATCATGCAGCCTCCTCTGTCTACCAGAGACTGGACTCTGTTTATCATACAGCCTCCTCTGTCTACCAGAGACTGGACTCTGTTTATCATGCAGCCTCCTCTGTCTTATAGAGACTGGACTCTGTTTATCATACAGCCTCCTCTGTCTACCAGAGACTGGACTCTGTTTATCATACAGCCTCCTCTGTCTACCAGAGACTGGACTCTGTTTATCATACAGCCTCCTCTGTCTTATAGAGACTGGACTCTGTTTATCATACAGCCTCCTCTGTCTACCAGAGACTGGACTCTGTTTATCATACAGCCTCCTCTGTCTACCAGAGACTGGACTCTGTTTATCATACAGCCTCCTCTGTCTTATAGAGACTGGACTCTGTTTATCATACAGCCTCCTCTGTCTACCAGAGACTGGACTCTGTTTATCATACAGCCTCCTCTGTCTACCAGAGACTGGACTCTGTTTATCATACAGCCTCCTCTGTCTACCAGAGACTGGACTCTGTTTATCATACAGCCTCCTCTGTCTTATAGAGACTGGACTCTGTTTATCATACAGCCTCCTCTGTCTACCAGAGACTGGACTCTGTTTATCATACAGCCTCCTCTGTCTACCAGAGACTGGACTCTGTTTATCATACAGCCTCCTCTGTCTACCAGAGACTGGACTCTGTTTATCATACAGCCTCCTCTGTCTACCAGAGACTGGACTCTGTTTATCATACAGCCTCCTCTGTCTTATAGAGACTGGACTCTGTTTATCATACAGCCTCCTCTGTCTACCAGAGACTGGACTCTGTTTATCATGCAGCCTCCTCTGTCTTATAGAGACTGGACTCTGTTTATCATGCAGCCTCCTCTGTCTTATAGAGACTGGACTCTGTTTATCATGCAGCCTCCTCTGTCTTATAGAGACTGGACTCTGTTTATCATACAGCCTCCTCTGTCTACCAGAGACTGGACTCTGTTTATCATACAGCCTCCTCTGTCTTAGAGAGACTGGACTCTGTTTATCATACAGCCTCCTCTGTCTACCAGAGACTGGACTCTGTTTATCATACAGCCTCCTCTGTCTTATAGAGACTGGACTCTGTTTATCATGCAGCCTCCTCTGTCTTACAGAGACTGGACTCTGTTTATCATACAGCCTCCTCTGTCTACCAGAGACTGGACTCTGTTTATCATACAGCCTCCTCTGTCTTATAGAGACTGGACTCTGTTTATCATGCAGCCTCCTCTGTCTACCAGAGACTGGACTCTGTTTATCATACAGCCTCCTCTGTCTTATAGAGACTGGACTCTGTTTATCATGCAGCCTCCTCTGTCTTATAGAGACTGGACTCTGTTTATCATACAGCCTCCTCTGTCTACCAGAGACTGGACTCTGTTTATCATACAGCCTCCTCTGTCTTATAGAGACTGGACTCTGTTTATCATACAGCCTCCTCTGTCTTATAGAGACTGGACTCTGTTTATCATACAGCCTCCTCTGTCTTATAGAGACTGGACTCTGTTTATCATACAGCCTCCTCTGTATATATATATATATATATATATATATATATATATACACACACACAAGTGAGATCCAACCTACCATTTGGTACAAGGTGCAATGGTCGGTGAGTGACTTGGTAATAAAGAGCAAGGCTGTATGATAAACAGAGTCCAGTCTCTGGTAGACAGAGGAGGCTGTATGATAAACAGAGTCCAGTCTCTATAAGACAGAGGAGGCTGTATGATACCCTGGTCTGCTAGGCGGTTGCTATGTTACCATACCCTGGTCTGCTAGGCGGTTGCTATGTTACCATACCCTGGTCTGCTAGGCGGTTGCTATGTTACCATACCCTGGTCTGCTAGGCGGTTGCTATGTTACCATACCCTGGTCTGCTAGGCGGTTGCTATGTTACCATACCCGGTCTGCTGGGCGGTTGCTATGTTACCATACCCGGTCTGCTGGGCGGTTGCTATGTTACCATACCCGGTCTGCTAGGCGGTTGCTATGTTACCATACCCGGTCTGCTGGGCGGTTGCTATGTTACCATACCCAGTCTGCTGGGTGGTTGCTATGTTACCATACCCAGTCTGCTAGGTGGTTGCTATGTTACCATACCCGGTCTGCTAGGTGGTTGCTATGTTACCATACCCGGTCTGCTAGGTGGTTGCTATGTTACCATACCCGGTCTGCTAGGTGGTTGCTATGTTACCATACCCGGTCTGCTAGGTGGTTGCTATGTTACCATACCCGGTCTGCTAGGTGGTTGCTATGTTACCATACCCAGTCTGCTAGGTGGTTGCTATGTTACCATACCCAGTCTGCTAGGTGGTTGCTATGTTACCATACCCGGTCTGCTGGGTGGTTGCTATGTTACCATACCCGGTCTGCTAGGTGGTTGCTATGTTACCATACCCGGTCTGCTAGGTGGTTGCTATGTTACCATACCCAGTCTGCTGGGTGGTTGCTATGTTACCATACCCAGTCTGCTGGGTGGTTGCTATGTTACCATACCCAGTCTGCTAGGTGGTTGCTATGTTACCATACCCGGTCTGCTGGGTGGTTGCTATGTTACCATACCCAGTCTGCTGGGTGGTTGCTATGTTACCATACCCGGTCTGCTAGGTGGTTGCTATGTTACCATACCCAGTCTGCTGGGTGGTTGCTATGTTACCATACCCAGTCTGCTGGGTGGTTGCTATGTTACCATACCCAGTCTGCTGGGTGGTTGCTACTTAAAGTCCCCAGGACATTCACAGTATTAGTCTACAATCCCTGCTTCATCTAGATATGTTAGTGCCACTGAATGAACTTAAAATATTGATGGGAGACTCTGTTACGGATGCGTGTAAATGCTTGTTTTTAGGCTGGATCATGTTGTATTGTTGTATGTTTTACTTCTGTAATGTATTGAGTGTCGCTGCCTTCTTGTCCAGGTCTCCCTTGAAAAAGAGATTCTGGGTCTCAATGGGCTTTTCCTGGTTGAATAAAATAAAGTTGATTAAAAATGCGATTAGCTAGATTGAAACTTCTGGGGGAAAGTGAGCTGACTCCCAGCGTCAGTCTGAGTTCACCTCCTTAGCTAGCTAAGTGGACTGTAGCTAGGTTTCTGGAAAGTAACTGTATATTTGCTAGCTATAATACTGACTATTGTGGACACTTTTTGTCAACCTACTTCATTCCCCTGCGTGTTTATTGATGAAAAGTTGAAAAATGCCCCTCTTGATTTCACTGCAAATAGGCTGTGATGTTTTGGTATAATAGTATGTTCACATTACATTAGTGTTTCATTAGTTACTAAGTTACTGACTGACTGGAATAATTCACTGTTAATTCACTAGAAAGGAGTATGCAGACCAGACCAGGGCAGCATGCAGACCAGACCAGGGTAGTATGCAGACAGACCAGGGCAGCATGCAGACCAGACCAGAGCAGCATGCAGACAGACCAGGGCAGCATGCAGACCAGACCAGAGCAGCATGCAGACCAGACCAGAGCAGCATGCAGACCAGACCAGAGCAGCATGCAGACCAGACCAGAGCAGCATGCAGACCAGACCAGAGCAGCATGCAGACCAGACCAGGGCAGCATGCAGACAGACCAGAGCAGCATGCAGACAGACCAGGGCAGCATGCAGACAGACCAGGGCAGCATGCAGACAGACCAGAGCAGCATGCAGACAGACCAGAGCAGTATGCAGACAGACCAGGGCAGTATGCAGACAGACCAGAGCAGCATGCAGACCAGACCAGGGCAGTGTGCAGACAGACCAGGGCAGTATGCAGACCAGACCAGAGCAGCATGCAGACCAGACCAGGGCAGTGTGCAGACCAGACCAGGGCAGTGTGCAGACAGACCAGGGCAGCATGCAGACCAGACCAGAGCAGCATGCAGACCAGACCAGGGCAGTATGCAGACCAGACCAGGGCAGTATGCAGACCAGACCAGGGCAGCATGCAGACCAGACCAGGGCAGTAGTCTTCCACCACAGGACCTTAGCGGCTGTACAGTCAGTGCTTACCAACAGAGTATTTGTATGTGAATATTTCCATATCAATGACACTAACCAAAAAGGGTTGAATTGTTCAGCAACATTGTACAGTGGACATGGCTTTGTGTTTTCTATTAATTATGGATCCCCATTAAATGTTGCCGTGGTAACAGCTACTCTTCCTGAGGTCTAAACAGAACAAAGCATTACAAATAAAACTACAGATGAAACAGGGATCTGTGTTTGTACTGAACTACAGATGAAACAGGGATCTGTGTTTGTACTGAACTACAGATGAAACAGGGATCTGTGTTTGTACTGAACTACAGATTAAACAGGGATCTGTGTTTGTACTGAACTACAGATGAAACAGGGATCTGTGTTTGTACTGAACTACAGATGAAACAGGGATCTGTGTTTGTACTGAACTACAGATGAAACAGGGATCTGTGTTTGTACTGAACTACAGATGAAACAGGGATCTGTGTTTGTACTGAACTACAGATTAAACAGGGATCTGTGTTTGTACTGAACTACAGATGAAACAGGGATCTGTGTTTGTAATGAACTACAGATGAAACAGGGATCTGTGTTTGTACTGAACTACAGATGAAACAGGGATCTGTGTTTGTACTGAACTACAGATGAAACAGGGATCTGTGTTTGTACTGAACTACAGATTAAACAGGGATCTGTGTTTGTACTGAACTACAGATGAAACAGGGATCTGTGTTTGTACTGAACTACAGATGAAACAGGGATCTGTGTTTGTACTGAACTACAGATGAAACAGTACATCATATAACATCTCTACACCACCACATGTCCACAACACAACATGTTCAACACCACCATACAACAATATAACCGTGTGTGTGTCTGTACATTTATGTGTGTGTGTGTCTCTTCACAGTCCCTGTTGTTCCATAAGGTGTATTTTTACCTGCTTTTTAAATCTGATTCTACTGCTGCATCAGTTACCTGATGTGGAATAGAGTTCCATGTAGTCATGGCTCTATGTAGTACTGTGCTCCTCCCATAGTCTGTTCTGGACTTGGGGACTGTGAAGAGACCTCTGGTGGCATGTCTTGTGGGGTATGGATGGGCGTCTGAGCTGTGTGCCAGTAGTTTAAACAGACCTCTGGTGGCATGTCTTGTGGGGTATGGATGGCTGTCTGAGCTGTGTGCCAGTAGTTTAAACAGACCTCTGGTGGCATGTCTTGTGGGGTATGGATGGGCGTCTGAGCTGTGTGCCAGTAGTTTAAACAGACCTCTGGTGGCATGTCTTGTGGGGTATGGATGGGTGTCTGAGCTGTGTGCCAGTAGTTTAAACAGACCTCTGGTGGCATGTCTTGTGGGGTATGGATGGGCGTCTGAGCTGTGTGCCAGTCAGTTTAAACAGACCTCTGGTGGCATGTCTTGTGGGGTATGGATGGGTGTCTGAGCTGTGTGCCAGTAGTTTAAACAGACCTCTGGTGGCATGTCTTGTGGGGTATGGATGGGCGTCTGAGCTGTGTGCCAGTAGTTTAAACAGACCTCTGGTGGCATGTCTTGTGGGGTATGGATGGGTGTCTGAGCTGTGTGCCAGTAGTTTAAACAGACCTCTGGTGCATTCAGCATGTCAACACTTGTTACAAAAACAAGTAATGATGAAGTCAATCTCTCCTCCACTTTCAGCCAGGAGAGCTTGACATGCATATTATTAATGTTAGCTCTCTGTGTACATCCAAGGGCCAGCCGTGCTGCCCTGTTCTGAGACAATTGCAATTTGTCCCTCTTTGTGGCACCTGACCACATGACTGAACAGTAGTCCAGGTGAGACAAAACTAGGGCCTGTAGGACCTGCCTTGTTGATAGTGCTGTTAAGAAGGTAGAAACTAGGGCCTGTATGACCTGCCTTGTTGATAGTGTTGTTAAGAAGGTAGAAACTAGGGCCTGTAGGACCTGCCTTGTTGATAGTGTTGTTAAGAAGGTAGAAACTAGGGCCTGTAGGACCTGCCTTGTTGATAGTGCTGTTAAGAAGGTAGAAACTAGGGCCTGTAGGACCTGCCTTGTTGATAGTGTTGTTAAGAAGGTAGAAACTAGGGCCTGTAGGACCTGCCTTGTTGATAGTGCTGTTAGGAAGGTAGAAACTAGGGCCTGTAGGACCTGCCTTGTTGATAGTGTTGTTAAGAAGGTAGAAACTAGGGCCTGTAGGACCTGCCTTGTTGATAGTGTTGTTAAGAAGGTAGAAACTAGGGCCTGTAGGACCTGCCTTGTTGATAGTGTTGTTAAGAAGGCAGAGCAGTGCTTTATTATGGACAGACTTCTCCCCATATTAGATACTATCGTATCAATATGTTTTGACCATAACAGTTTTACAATCCAGGGTTACTCCAAGCAGTTTAGTCACCTCAACTTGCTACATTTCCACATGAACGATTACAAGATTTAGTTGAGGTTTAGGGTTTAGTGAATAATTTGTCCCAAATTCAATGCTTTTAGTTGTTTAAAAAATATATATTTAGGACTAATGTATTCCTTGCCACCCATTCTGAAACTAACTGCAGCTCTTTGTTAAGTGTTGCAGTGATTTCAGTCGCTGTAGTAGCTGACGTGTATAGTGCTGAGTCATCCACACACAGACACACAGTGGCCTTAACTTTGGTGATGAAAGGTAAATAATGCAATTATTGTCATCTTCCGATCAGGCCATTGCATGCTGGGAGATGGACTCGGATGGTGACACACCTTCTTCAAGCTTCCTGACTGAATAATGGGAGTCTTCAGTGTTTCTGGAAACAAGGGGCCTTACCTGAGAGTACAGCAACAGTCTCTGTCTCACAGCCATTCTGTCAACATGTATTGTATGTAACCACTCAAATTCATACAAACTGCTAAGGATGCAATCACCGATATATATATTCTCTTTGTCCCGTTGTTTAATCTGGGATATACAGACCCAGTCAAAAGTTTTTGACACACCTACTCATTCAAGGGTTTTTCTTTATTTTTACTATTTTCTACATTGTAGAATAATAGTGAAGACTTCAAAACTATGAAATAACACACATGGAATCATGTAGTAACCAAAAAAGTGTTAAACAAATCAAAATATATTTTATATTGGAGATTTTTCAAAGTAGCTACCCTTTACCTTGATGACAGCTTTGTACCCTCTTGGCGTTCTCTCAACCAGCTTCATGAAGTAATCACCTGGAATGCTTCTCCAACAGATTGTGATGATTTGATTAACCATCCATTTGTGAGGGATTTCTGAGTTGCGTTTTACATGTTATTTGTTTTGTGTAAAATTGTGCTGACGAGTTGGTAAACTGGCCGTGCACGCTCAGTCTGGAGTTTTAGTGCAGGTGCGTGAGAGAGAGACAATTTTACTGAGGTGCCACTATCTTAAAGCTGAATGTATTGTTGTCAGATTTCTATAGGGGTAGCGGTGTATATAGAAAAACATTCAGTTATTTATGTTTTCATATATAGGTGTTTATATTGTATGAATGTGAAATACATTGTGGGTTTTCAACTGAAATCATACAGTAAGACCGGAATATTTGTGGAACACGTTCGAATTCTACTTAAGGTAAAGTGTGATAATGTTGTGTAATTTAAAGTGTGAATGTTTTAAAAGTACAAACAAGAAAATAGACAATTGAACAAGAGGAAAAAAAAAACATTCTCCAGAATAAAGATGCAGCCTGTGAAACCGGGCTAATTTAGCTGCTAGCTTAACCAGATGCAGCCTGTGAAACCGGGCTAATTTAGCTGCTAGCTTAACCAGATGCAGCCTGTGAAACCGGGCTAATTTAGCTGCTAGCTTAACCAGAAAGCACCAGAACTTTGCAGATGTCAACTTGTGTCCGTTCGTTTTACTGTTATAGGCCACGTCAGCTACAGACTGCGGCCGGTAAAACATTACATTTTATGATAATGGTTATGACAAATGACATGGCATCATTGTGAATTTATAGCTAAGCTATTATTATTATTATTATTATTATTATTATAATTATATTATGGCACCAAGTATCATTTCACTAACAATTGCAACTTCAACTTATTCCATCATGAGATAATTTAGCTGCTAGCTTAACCAGATGCAGCCTGTGAAACCGGGCTAATTTAGCTGCTAGCTTAACCAGATGCAGCCAAGATCAAAACACAGAGAGTGACCTCAGGGACCACTACTGTCAATATCAAAACACAGAGTGACTTCAGGGACCACTACTGTCAATATCAAAACACACAGAGTGACCTCAGGGACCACTACTGTCAATATCAAAACACAGAGTGACTTCAGGGACCACTACTGTCAATATCAAAACACACAGAGTGACCTCAGGGACCACTACTGTCAATATCAAAACACAGAGAGTGACCTCAGGGACCACTACTGTCAATATCAAAACACAGAGTGACTTCAGGGACCAATATCCTCAATATGACCGATTTTTATTTGCTAAAAGTTGAAGGAAGCGCTGTGCTCCCATCCGATTCTCGTAATGCCCGATTTCCAGGTACCGATGTTGGTGAAGACGGACACACGGGACACGGCCGTCCCGTCCCAGGTACAGAGGACTAGGGGCCGTCCCGTCCCAGGTAAAGAGGACTAGGGGCCGTCCCGTCCCAGGTACAGGGGACTAGGGGCCGTCCCGTCCCAGGTAAAGAGGACTAGGGGCCGTCCCGTCCCAGGTAAAGAGGACTAGGGGCCGTCCCGTCCCAGGTAAAGAGGACTAGGGGCCGTCCCGTCCCAGGTAAAGAGGACTAGGGGCCGTCCCGTCCCAGGTAAAGAGGACTAGGGGCCGTCCCGTCCCAGGTACAGGGGACTAGGGGCCGTCCCGTCCCAGGTAAAGAGGACTAGGGGCCGTCCCGTCCCAGGTAAAGAGGACTAGGGGCCGTCTCGTCCCAGGTAAAGAGGACTAGGGGCCGTCCCGTCCCAGGTAAAGAGGTCTAGGGGCCGTCCCGTCCCAGGTAAAGAGGACTAGGGGCCGTCCCGTCCCAGGTACAGAGGACTAGGGGCCGTCCTGCCCCAGGGGACTAGGGGCCGTCCTGCCCCAGGGGACTAGGGGCCGTCCCGTCCCAGGTAAAGAGGACTAGGGGCCGTCCCGTCCCAGGTAAAGAGGACTAGGGGCCGTCCCGTCCCAGGTAAAGAGGACTAGGGGCCGTCCCGTCCCAGGTAAAGAGGACTAGGGGCCGTCCCGTCCCAGGTACAGAGGACTAGGGGCCGTCCTGCCCCAGGGAACTAGGGGCCGTCCTGCCCCAGGGGACTAGGGGCCGTCCCGTCCCAGGTAAAGAGGACTAGGGGCCGTCCCGTCCCAGGTAAAGAGGACTAGGGGCCGTCCCGTCCCAGGTAAAGAGGACTAGGGGCCGTCCCGTCCCAGGTAAAGAGGACTAGGGGCCGTCCCGTCCCAGGTAAAGAGGACTAGGGGCCGTCCCGTCCCAGGTAAAGAGGACTAGGGGCCGTCCCGTCCCAGGTACAGGGGACTAGGGGCCGTCCCGTCCCAGGTACAGGGGACTAGGGGCCGTCCTGCCCCAGGGGACTAGGGGCCGTCCCGTCCCAGGTAAAGAGGACTAGGGGCCGTCCTGTCCCAGGTAAAGAGGACTAGGGGCCGTCCCAGGTACAGGGGACTAGGGGCCATCCTGTCCCAGGTACAGAGGACTAGGGGCCGTCCTCCCCCACAGACCAGGCTCCTCCACAGACCAGGCTCGCTCCCTCCCCCACAGGCCAGGCTCCTGATCTAGTCCTCTGTCCTCTGTACTGAATATTAAGTGGTTGAATATTACATCTTTGTGTTCTGCTTCGTGCTGCTTGAATCCTTGGGGGGAGTGTAATGTTAAGAAGTGGGGGCTGTATTATTCAGAACAGGATCTCTGGTAATATGACAGCGTCAGAACCACCCTGGAGAGGCTGTTAGTATGACAGCGTCAGAACCACCCTGGAGAGGCTGTTAGTATGACAGCGTCAGAACCACCCTGGAGAGGCTGTTAGTATGACAGCGTCAGAACCACCCTGGAGAGGCTGTTAGTATGACAGCGTCAGAACCACCCTGGAGAGGCTGTTAGTATGACAGCGTCAGAACCACCCTGGAGAGGCTGTTAGTATGACAGCGTCAGAACCACCCTGGAGAGGCTGTTAGTATGACAGCGTCAGAACCACCCTGGAGAGGCTGTTAGTATGACAGCGTCAGAACCACCCTGGAGAGGCTGTTAGTATGACAGCGTCAGAACCACCCTGGAGAGGCTGTTAGTATGACAGCGTCAGAACCACCCTGGAGAGGCTGTTAGTATGACAGCGTCAGAACCACCCTGGAGAGGCTGTTAGAATAGACTGGAGGTGGGAATTAAAACTCTTCCACAGAGTGCCTCGAAGACTGTGAACTTTGAAGAGGAAAACAAGTTTGATGTTTGAAATGTTAGTTTCCTCTCTCACAGGTACACAGGTTGAGTGAAGTACACCTGAGTGAAGTACACCCAACTGGTGTACAGCACTGTCTCTAGACTGTGTAGACTGAACTGTGTAGACTGTAGACTGAACTGTGTAGACTGTGTACTGTGTAGACTGTGAACTGTGTACTGTGTAGACTGTGTAGACTGTGTAGACTGTGTAGACTGTACTGTGTAGACTGTAAACTGTGTAGACTGTAGACTGTGTACTGTGAACTGTGTAGACTGTGTACTGTGAACTGTGTAGACTGTGTACTGTGAACTGTGTAGACTGTGTACTGTGAACTGTGTAGACTGTAAACTGTGTAGACTGTGTACTGTGTAGACTGTGTAGACTGTGTACTGTGTAGACTGTGTACTGTGTAGACTGTGTACTGTGAACTGTGTAGACTGTGAACTGTGTAGACTGTGTACTGTGTAGACTGTAAACTGTGTAGACTGTAAACTGTGTAGACTGTAAACTGTGTAGACTGTAAACTGTGTAGACTGTAAACTGTGTAGACTGTGAACTGGGTACTGTGTAGACTGTAAACTGTGTACTGTGTAGACTGTAGACTGTGTACTGTGTACTGTGTACTGTGTAGACTGTAAACTGTGTAGACTGTGTAGACTGTGTACTGTGTAGACTGTGTACTGTGGACCACTGCCTCCAAGACTGTAAACGGCTCGGGTAGAATCAGACTCTGTAGACTATGCAGTCAGGTTATTTTGATTGTGTTTGGTTCTGTTGATGCGGTTCTCTGAGTACGAGTTTTCAGTGTGATACATATCTGAGGTAGAGGGGAGAGGTGTGATATACTGACAGTAAGCTTTATGTGTTTCTACAAACCCCCTCTGCTCCCTTTGAAAATCAGACGGCAGGTGGAGGCGGGTAGCCTAGTGGTTAGAGGGTTGGGCCAGTAACCAGCAGGTAGCCTAGTGGTTAGAGCGTTGGGCTAGTAACCAGCAGGTAGCCTAGTGGTTAGAGCGTTGGGCCAGTAACCAGCAGGTAGCCTAGTGGTTAGAGCATTGGGCCAGTAACCAGCAGGTAGCCTAGTGGTTAGAGCGTTGGGCCAGTAACCAGCAGGTAGCCTAGTGGTTAGAGGGTTGGGCCAGTAACCAGCAGGTAGCCTAGTGGTTAGAGCGTTGGGCTAGTAACCAGCAGGTAGCCTAGTGGTTAGAGCGTTGGGCCAGTAACCAGCAGGTAGCCTAGTGGTTAGAGGGTTGGGCTAGTAACCAGCAGGTAGCCTAGTGGTTAGAGGGTTGGGCCAGTAACCAGCAGGTAGCCTAGTGGTTAGAGCGTTGGGCCAGTAACCAGCAGGTAGCCTAGTGGTTAGAGCGTTGGGCCAGTAACCAGCAGGTAGCCTAGTGGTTAGAGCGTTGGGCCAGTAACCAGCAGGTAGCCTAGTGGTTAGAGCGTTGGGCCAGTAACCAGCAGGTAGCCTAGTGGTTAGAGCGTTGGACCAGTAACCAGCAGGTAGCCTAGTGGTTAGAGCGTTGGACCAGTAACCAGCAGGTAGCCTAGTGGTTAGAGCGTTGGACCAGTAACTAGCAGGTAGCCTAGTGGTTAGAGCATTGGGACAGTAACCAGCAGGTAGCCTAGTGGTTAGAGCATTGGGCCAGTAACCAGCAGGTAGCCTAGTGGTTAGAGCGTTGGGCCAGTAACCAGCAGGTAGCCTAGTGGTTAGAGCGTTGGACCAGTAACCAGCAGGTAGCCTAGTGGTTAGAGCGTTGGACCAGTAACCAGCAGGTAGCCTAGTGGTTAGAGCGTTGGACCAGTAACTAGCAGGTAGCCTAGTGGTTAGAGCATTGGGACAGTAACCAGCAGGTAGCCTAGTGGTTAGAGCGTTGGGCCAGTAACCAACAGGTGGCCTAGTGGTTAGAGCATTGGGACAGTAACTAGCAGGTAGCCTAGTGGTTAGAGCGTTGGGACAGTAACCAGCAGGTAGCCTAGTGGTTAGAGCGTTGGACCAGTAACCAGCAGGTAGCCTAGTGGTTAGAGCGTTGGGACAGTAACCAGCAGGTAGCCTAGTGGTTAGAGCGTTGGACCAGTAACCAGCAGGTAGCCTAGTGGTTAGAGCATTGGACCAGTAACCAGCAGGTAGCCTAGTGGTTAGAGCGTTAGGCCAGTAACCAGCAGGTAGCCTAGTGGTTAGAGCGTTGGACCAGTAACCAGCAGGTAGCCTAGTGGTTAGAGCGTTGGGACAGTAACTAGCAGGTAGCCTAGTGGTTAGAGCGTTGGGACAGTAACCAGCAGGTAGCCTAGTGGTTAGAGCGTTGGACCAGTAACCAGCAGGTAGCCTAGTGGTTAGAGCGTTGGGACAGTAACCAGCAGGTAGCCTAGTGGTTAGAGCGTTGGGCCAGTAACCAGCAGGTAGCCTAGTGGTTAGAGCGTTGGACCAGTAACTAGCAGGTAGCCTAGTGGTTAGAGCGTTGGGACAGTAACCAGCAGGTAGCCTAGTGGTTAGAGCGTTGGACCAGTAACCAGCAGGTAGCCTAGTGGTTAGAGCGTTGGGACACCCTTTGTTGAAGAGTTAACTGCAGCAGCAGTATCTGTAGAGAGAAGTACCTCTACCATCTCTGATTTCATACTAATGGATATGGCTGCACCCTTTTACTCCACAGTGCAGCACCATCATCATCAGCACCACCATCATCATCAGCACCACCATCATCAGCACCACCACCATCATCAGCACCTTCAGCACCACCACCATCAGCACCATCACCACCACCACCACCATCAGCACCACCATCATCAGTACCACCACCATCAGCACCAGCACCACCATCAGCATCATCAGTACCACCATCATCAGCATCATCAGTACCACCATCATCAGCACCATCAGCACCACCATCATCAGCACCACCACCATCATCAGCACCACCACCACCACCACCACCATCAGCACTACCACCATCATCAGCACCACCACCATCAGCACCACCACCACCATCATCAGCACTATCATCAGCACTACCACCACCATCAGCACCACCACCACCATCATCAGCACCATCAGCACCACCACCACCACCACCATCATCAGCACCACCACCATCATCACCACCATCATCAGCACCACCACCACCATCATCAGCACCACCATCATCAGCACCACCACCACCATCATCAGCACCACCACCATCATCATCAGCACCACCATCATCAGCACCACCACCACCATCAGCACCACCACCATCATCACCACCATCATCAGCATCACCACCATCATCAGCACCACCACCACCACCAGCACCACCACCACCACCATCATCAGCACCACCACCACCATCATCAGCACCACCATCATCAGCACCACCACCATCATCAGCACCACCACCATCATCACCACCATCATCAGCATCACCACCATCATCAGCACCACCACCACCACCAGCACCACCACCACCACCATCATCAGCACCACCACCATCATCACCACCATCATCAGCATCACCACCATCAGCAGCACCACCACCATCATCACCCCCACCACCATCATCAGCACCACCACCACCATCATCAGCACCACCATCATCAGCACCACCACCACCATCATCAGCACCACCACCACCATCATCAGCACCACCACCATCATCACCACCACCACCATCAGCACCACCACCACCATCAGCACCACCATCATCAGCACCACCAGCATCAGCACCACCACCACCATCATCACCACCACCACCATCAGCACCACCACCACCATCAGCACCACCATCATCAGCACCACCAGCATCATCAGCACCACCACCATCATCACCACCACCACCATCATCAGCACCACCAGCATCATCAGCACCACCACCACCAGCATCATCAGCACCACCACCATCACCACCATCATCAGCACCATCAGCATCATCAGCACCCCCACCAGCAGCCACCATCATCAGCACCATCAGCATCATCAGCACCCCCACCAGCAGCCACCATCATCAGCACCACCAGCATCATCAGCACCACCACCATCACCACCATCATCAGCACCATCAGCACCACCACCACCAGCATCATCAGCACCACCACCATCACCACCATCATCAGCACCATCAGCATCATCAGCACCCCCACCAGCAGCCACCATCATCAGCACCACCAGCATCATCAGCACCACCACCATCACCACCATCATCAGCACCATCAGCACCACCACCACCAGCATCATCAGCACCACCACCATCACCACCATCATCAGCACCATCAGCATCATCAGCACCACCACCATCACCACCATCATCAGCACCATCAGCATCATCAGCACCCCCACCAGCAGCCACCGTCCCTGGTCCCTGGTCCCTGGTCCCTGGTCCCTGGTCCCTGGTATCTCTCTGTAACGTCAATAAGAACAGCTGCCTCAACAACAGCATCATGTTGTGCGTAACATAACCTTTAATCAGATGATTAACTGAGACATGGTCATTTCTGGTTTGAATTAGCCTCCCCCTCACTGTGCCCCTGCAGACGTCCCCGGTAGACCCTGTAGTACAGGATCCAGCAGCATGTTAGTGGGCTGTTCCATAATGTTGAAACCTTCTGACCTCCTCTCCTCTCCCTCTCCTCCGCCATCCCTCCCCTCCTCCATCCCTTTCCTCTCCTCTTCCATCTCTCCTCTCCTCTTCCTCCCCTCCCCTCCTCTCCTCTCCATCCCTCCTCCATCTCTCTCCTCTCCTCTCCATCCCTCCTCCATCTCTCCCCTCCCCTCTCCTCTCTCCTGCCCTTTTGCATTTCCTTCCATCCCTCTTTCCGCCCACAGAACTCTCCTATCTCCTCTGAACCATAACTTATTATCAGAAGAGCTCTATTTAAAACACATTACATAAACATGTTCAGAGATCTAGCCCCTTGATGCCCTACTGTATTGTCACACAGAAAATTAAAGAGGCGGCAGGGCAGAGATAGAGATGAAGTGAACGAAAGGAGAGAGAAAGAGATGAAGTGAATGAAAGGAGAGAGAAAGAGATGAAGTGAATGAAAGGAGAGAGAAAGAAATGAAGTGAACGAAAGGAGAGAGAAAGAGATTCCAGAACGATTAAAGAGCAGGGCCTGCTGAGAGTGTGATAACAGGGTTAGGTGTGTTTAATGAGCAGGGTTAGGTGCGTTTAATGAGCAGGGTTAGGTGTGTTTAATGAGCAGGGTTAGGTGTGTTTTAATGAGCAGGGTTAGGTGTGTTTAATGAGCAGGGTTAGGTGTGTTTCATTGTGTTTTAATGAGCAGGGTTAGGTGTGTTTAATGAGCAGGGTTAGGTGTGTTTAATGAGCAGGGTTAGGTGTGTTTAATGAGCAGGGTTAGGTGTGTTTAATGCGCAGGGTTAGGTGTGTTTAATGAGCAGGGTTAGGTGTGTTTAATGAGCAGGGTTAGGTGTGTTTAATGAGCAGGGTTAGGTGTGTTTAATGAGCAGGGTTAGTGTGTTTAATGAGCAGGGTTAGGTGTGTTTAATGAGCAGGGTTAGGTGTGTTTAATGAGTAGGGTTAGGTGTGTTTAATGAGTAGGGTTAGGTGTGTTTAATGAGCAGGGTTAGGTGTGTTTTAATGAGCAGGGCTAGGTGTGTTTAATGAGCAGGGTTAGGTGTGTTTAATGAGCAGGGTTAGGTGTGTTTAATGAGCAGGGTTAGGTGTGTTTAATGAGCAGGGTTAGGTGTGTTTAATGAGCAGGGTTAGGTGTGTTTAATGAGCAGGGTTAGGTGTGTTTAATGAGCAGGGTTAGGTGTGTTTTAATGAGCAGGGTTAGGTGTGTTTAATGAGCAGGGTTAGGTGTGTTTAATGAGCAGGGTTAGGTGTGTTTAATGAGCAGGGTTAGGTGTGTTTAATGAGCAGGGTTAGGTGTGTTTAATGAGCAGGGTTAGGTGTGTTTTAATGAGCAGGGTTAGGTGTGTTTTAATGAGCAGAGTTAGGTGTGGTTTAATGAGCAGGGTTAGGTGTGTTTAATGAGCAGGGTTAGGTGTGTTTAATGAGCAGGGTTAGGTGTGTTTTAATGAGCAGGGTTAGGTGTGTTTAATGAGCAGGGTTAGGTGTGTTTTAATGAGCAGGGTTAGGTGTGTTTAATGAGCAGGGTTAGGTGTGTTTAATGAGCAGGGTTAGGTGTGTTTTAATGAGCAGGGTTAGGTGTGTTTTAATGAGCAGGGTTAGGTGTGTTTAATGAGCAGGGTTAGGTGTGTTTTAATGAGCAGGGTTAGGTGTGTTTAATGAGCAGGGTTAGGTGTGTTTTAATGAGCAGGGTTAGGTGTGTTTTAATGAGCAGGGTTAGGTGTGTTTAATGAGCAGGGTTAGGTGTGTTTAATGAGCAGGGTTAGGTGTGTTTAATGAGCAGGGTTAGGTGTGTTTAATGAGCAGGGTTAGGTGTGTTTCATTGTGTTAAATGAGCAGGGTTAGGTGTGTTTTAATGAGCAGGGTTAGGTGTGTTTTAATGAGCAGGGTTAGGTGTGTTTAATGAGCAGGGTTAGGTGTGTTTAATGAGCAGGGTTAGGTGTGTTTTAATGAGCAGGGTTAGGTGTGTTTTAATGAGCAGGGTTAGGTGTGTTTTAATGAGCAGGGTTAGGTGTGTTTTAATGAGCAGGGTTAGGTGTGTTTAATGAGCAGGGTTAGGTGTGTTTTAATGAGCAGGGTTAGGTGTGTTTTAATGAGCAGGGTTAGGTGTGTTTTAATGAGCAGGGTTAGGTGTGTTTTAATGAGCAGGGTTAGGTGTGTTTAATGAGCAGGGTTAGGTGTGTTTTATGAGCAGGGTTAGGTGTGTTTAATGAGCAGGGTTAGGTGTCTTTTAATGAGCAGGGTTAGGTGTGTTTCATTGTGTTTAATGAGCAGGGTTAGGTGTGTTTTAATGAGCAGGGTTAGGTGTGTTTAATGAGCAGGGTTAGGTGTGTTTCATGAGCAGGGTTAGGTGTGTTTAATGAGCAGGGTTAGGTGTGTTTTAATGAGCAGGGTTAGGTGTGTTTTAATGAGCAGGGTTAGGTGTGTTTTAATGAGCAGGGTTAGGTGTGTTTTAATGAGCAGGGTTAGGTGTGTTTAATGAGCAGGGTTAGGTGTGTTTTAATGAGCAGGGTTAGGTGTGTTTTAATGAGCAGGGTTAGGTGTGTTTTAATGAGCAGGGTTAGGTGTGTTTAATGAGTAGGGTTAGGTGTGTTTAATGAGCAGGGTAAGGTGTGTTTAATGAGCAGGGTTAGGTGTGTTTAATGAGCAGGGTTAGGTGTGTTTTAATGAGCAGGGTTAGGTGTGTTTAATGAGCAGGGTTAGGTGTGTTTTATGAGCAGGGTTAGGTGTGTTTAATGAGCAGGGTTAGGTGTGTTTTAATGAGCAGGGTTAGGTGTGTTTAATGAGCAGGGTTAGGTGTGTTTAATGAGCAGGGTTAGGTGTGTTTTAATGAGCAGGGTTAGGTGTGTTTAATGAGCAGGGTTAGGTGAGTTTAATGAGCAGGGTTAGGTGTGTTTTAATGAGCAGGGTTAGGTGTGTTTTAATGAGCAGGGTTAGGTGTGTTTAATGAGCAGGGTTAGGTGTGTTTAATGAGCAGGGTTAGGTGTGTTTCATTGTGTTTTAATGAGCAGGGTTAGGTGTGTTTAATGAGCAGGGTTAGGTGTGTTTAATGAGCAGGGTTAGGTGTGTTTTATGAGCAGTATGTATCTCTCAGTGGCTGAAATCAGAATTTGATGACTTACTGTTTGTTCTGTCTGGGTTGAGAGGAGTGTCGTGTGTCCGTGTTGACAACAGAGATGTGAATGACTGATTAGTCACCTACCCCATGATATTTATCAGGGGAGGGGAGTGAGAGGGAGGAGAGGAGAGGAGAGGAGAGGAGGGGAGAGGAGAGGAGGGGAGGGGAGGGGAGGGGAGAGGAGAGGAGAGGAGAGGAGAGGAGAGGAGAGGAGAGGAGAGGAGAGGAGAGGAGAGGAGAGGAGAGGAGAGGAGAGGAGAGGAGAGGAGAGGAGAGGAGGGGAGAGGGAGAGGAGAAGTGAGAGGGAGGAGAGGGGAGGGGAGGGAGTGAGATGGAGGGGAGGGGAGAGGAGAGGAGGGGAGTGTGACAAGACTGATAATGGAGGGAAGGAGAATAGATGAGGACTCTTTTGTCCAGAGTAGTTAGGACAATATCCTAGAGGCTCATCAAACATGCACCACTGACGTCAATTAACCAGGTTTCTGCGAAAACTCATTTAAAAAACCAAACGGAATCTTGTTTCGACATTGGATATGTTCTAGAGATCTATAGAAATTTACAAATGTAAGCGATCCAATCAAAGATATACTGTACGACAGACAGCTTCCCCATGCACACTGGAACACGATTTGGTTTCAATATACTGCTGGACGTGGAAACAATTTCAAGCATGCAGGAGGTTGTATACAATTGTCTGAGCTTTACTTCCCCTGAGGTGAAACTATCCCCGACCTCCTAAGAGATATTGATTGAACTAACGGCGCACAGATCCTCAATAGAACCCAGGTAAGCCGTTCACAACACTAGGAGAGCATGTTGGATAGCTAATATAAGCAGGTGGTTGTTTTTCATCATATCTGACGTTAGGACGCTGGCAGTGGTAGACCTAATATACTAGATCAGTGACTCACCCTAATGTTCTCAGAGCAGGGTCACTGGGGGGGTTCACTGGGGGGGTGACTGGGGGGTCACTGGGGGGGTGTCTGGGGGGTCACTGGGGAGGGCTCACTGGAGGGTCACTGGGGGGGTTCACTGGGGGGGTTCACTGGGGGGGTTCACTGGGGGGGTGACTGGGGGGTCACTGGGGGGGTGTCTGGGGGGTCACTGGGGGGGTTCACTGGGGGGGTGACTGGGGGGTCACTGGGGGGGTGTCTGGGGGGTCACTGGGGGGGTTCACTGGGGGGGTCACTGGGGGGGTGACTGGGGGGTCACTGGGGGGGTTCACTGGGGGGGGGTGACTGGGGGTTCACTGGGGGGGTGACTGGGGGGTCACTGGGGGGGTTCACTGGGGGGGTCACTGGGGGGTCACTGGGGGGGTCACTGGGGGGGTGACTGGGGGGGTGTCTGGGGGGTGACTGGGGGGTTCACTGGGGGGGTGACTGGGGGGGTGTCTGGGGGGTCACTGGGGGGGTCACTGGGGGGGTGACTGGGGGGGGTGACTGGGGGGGTGTCTGGGGGGTGACTGGGGGGTTCACTGGGGGGGTGACTGGGGGGGGTCACTGGGGGGGTGACTGGGGGATCACTGGGGAGGGCTCACTGGAGGGTTACTGGGGGGTCACTGGGGGGTTCACTGGGGGGTCACTGGGGGGTTCACTGGGGAGGGGGTCACTGGGGGGTCACTTGGGGGGGTCACTGGGGGGGGTCACTGGGGGGGGGGGGGGGCACTGGGGGGGGGGGGGGGGGCACCCTATTCCCTAGCTACATAGTGCACTAATTTTGGCCTGAGCCCTGTGTGCCCCAGAGGGGCCCTGGTCTAAAGTAGGGCACTACATAAAGTACAGGTTTCCATTTGAGACACAATCCTGGTGTCATATCAGTTCTGGTCTAGCTGTTCACTCCTGGTGTCATATCAGTTCTGGTCAAACTGTTCACTCCTGGTGTCATATCAGTTCTGGTCTAGCTGTTCACTCCTGGTGTCATATCAGTTCTGGTCTAGCTGTTCACTCCTGGTGTCATATCAGTTCTGGTCTAACTGTTCACTGCTGGTGTCATATCAGTTCTGGTCTAACTGTTCACTCCTGGTGTCATATCAGTTCTGGTCTAGCTGTTCACTCCTGGTGTCATATCAGTTCTGGTCTAACTGTTCACTCCTGGTGTCATATCAGTTCTGGTCTAACTGTTCACTCCTGGTGTCATATCAGTTCTTGTCTAACTGTTCACTCCTGGTGTCATATCAGTTCTGGTCTAACTGTTCACTCCTGGTGTCATATCAGTTCTGGTCTAACTGTTCACTCCTGGTGTCATATCAGTTCTGGTCTAGCTGTTCACTCCTGGTGTCATATCAGTTCTGGTCTAACTGTTCACTCCTGGTGTCATATCAGTTCTGGTCTAACTGTTCACTCCTGGTGTCATATCAGTTCTGGTCTAGCTGTTCACTCCTGGTGTCATATCAGTTCTGGTCTAACTGTTCACTCCTGGTGTCATATCAGTTCTGGTCTAACTGTTCACTCCTGGTGTCATATCAGTTCTGGTCTAACTGTTCACTCCTGGTGTCATATCAGTTCTGGTCTAACTGTTCACTCCTGGTGTCATATCAGTTCTGGTCTAACTGTTCACTCCTGGTGTCATATCAGTTCTGGTCAAACTGTTCACTCCTGGTGTCATATCAGTTCTGGTCTAACTGTTCACTACTGGTGTCATATCAGTTCTGGTCAAACTGTTCACTCCTGGTGTCATATCAGTTCTGGTCTAACTGTTCACTCCTGGTGTCATATCAGTTCTGGTCTAACTGTTCACTCCTGGTGTCATATCAGTTCTGGTCAAACTGTTCACTCCTGGTGTCATATCAGTTCTGGTCTAACTGTTCACTCCTGGTGTCATATCAGTTCTGGTCAAACTGTTCACTCCTGGTGTCATATCAGTTCTGGTCTAACTGTTCACTCCTGGTGTCATATCAGTTCTGGTCTAACTGTTCACTCCTGGTGTCATATCAGTTCTGGTCTAACTGTTCACTCCTGGTGTCATATCAGTTCTGGTCTAACTGTTCACTCCTGGTGTCATATCAGTTCTGGTCTAACTGTTCACTCCTGGTGTCATATCAGTTCTGGTCTAGCTGTTCACTCCTGGTGTCATATCAGTTCTGGTCTAACTGTTCACTCCTGGTGTCATATCAGTTCTGGTCTAACTGTTCACTCCTGGTGTCATATCAGTTCTGGTCAAACTGTTCACTCCTGGTGTCATATCAGTTCTGGTCTAACTGTTCACTCCTGGTGTCATATCAGTTCTGGTCTAACTGTTCACTCCTGGTGTCATATCAGTTCTGGTCTAACTGTTCAAGTTGCTGGTGGTCATTAGTCTTTGTTCCTCTGGACCCCTCTCTGGACCCCTCTCTGGACTCCTCTCTGGACTCCTCTCTGGACCCCTCTCTGGACTCCTCTCTGGACTCCTCTCTGGACCCCTCTCTGGACCCCTCTCTGGACTCCTCTCTGGACTCCTCTCTGGACCCCTCTCTGGACCCCTCTCTGGACCCCTCTCTGGACTCCTCTCTGGACCCCTCTCTGGACCCCTCTCTGGACCCCTCTCTGCACTCCTCTCTGGACTCCTCTCTGGACTCCTCTCTGGACTCCTCTCTGGACCCCTCTCTGGACCCCTCTCTGGACCCCTCTCTGGACCCCTCTGGACTCCTCTCTGGACTCCTCTCTGGACTCCTCTCTGGACCCCTCTCTGGACCCCTCTCTGGACTCCTCTCTGGACTCCTCTCTGGACCCCTCTCTGGACTCCTCTCTGGACCCCTCTCTGGACCCCTCTCTGGACCCCTCTCTGGACTCCTCTCTGGACTCCTCTCTGGACCCCTCTCTGGACCCCTCTCTGGACCCCTCTCTGGACCCCTCTCTGGACTCCTCTCTGGACTCCTCTCTGGACCCCTCTCTGGACCCCTCTCTGGACTCCTCTCTGGACCCCTCTCTGGACCCCTCTCTGGACCCCTCTCTGGACCCCTCTCTGGACTCCTCTCTGGACTCCTCTCTGGACCCCTCTCTGGACCCCTCTCTGGACCCCTCTCTGGACCCCTCTCTGGACTCCTCTCTGGACTCCTCTCTGGACTCCTCTCCGGACCCCTCTCTGGACCCCTCTCTGGACCCCTCTCTGGACCCCTCTCTGGACTCCTCTCTGGACCCCTCTCTGGACCCCTCTCTGGACCCCTCTCTGGACTCCTCTCTGGACTCCTCTCTGGACCCCTCTCTGGACCCCTCTTTGGACCCCTCTCTGGACTCCTCTCTGGACCCCTCTCTGGACTCCTCTCTGGACCCCTCTCTGGACCCCTCTCTGGACTCCTCTCTGGACCCCTCTCTGGACCCCTCTCTGGACTCCTCTCTGGACTCCTCTCTGGACTCCTCTCTGGACCCCTCTCTGGACTCCTCTCTGGACTCCTCTCTGGACCCCTCTCTGGACCCCTCTCTGGACCCTCCCTCCCATAAGAGCATCATATCGACGCAGGCAGGCAGGCAGGCAGGCAGGCAGGCAGGCAGGCAGGCAGGCAGGCAGGCAGGCCCCATTGATTGTCCAAATCTCTTGGCAACCATTATCTTTGACAGTATTGTAGCCAGATGGAGCGAAGCAAACCTGTGGTTGTACTTCTGTCACCTAAACAGATAGAGCAGGAGAAGAGGGGAGAGGGGAAAATGGAGAGGGGAGAGAGGAAAATGGAGAGGAGAGAGGGGAGAGGAGAGGAGAGGAGAGAGAGGGGAGAGGAGAGAGGAGAGGAGAGGGGATCAGTGTCCTGAACAGAGGGATGAGGTGGTGTCCTGAAGAGGGGACGTCAGAGAATAGAAGGAAGGATGCAGGGGAAGAGGAACAGTGTGCGCTCTGCACTAAGGTCATAGACTGTGTGTGTCCAGCAGAGGTCCTGCTGTGCGCCCTGCTGCCATGGTCTCCTCATGTTTACACAGAGAATCCTCAGGGAGTCTTACTGATCCATAATGAGCCTTATTGAACCATACTGAGCCGTATTGAACCATACTGAACCATACTGAGCCGTACTGAACCATACTGGACCATACTGGACCATACTGAACCATACTGAGCCGTATTGAACCATACTGAACCATACTGAGCCGTATTGAACCATACTGGACCATACTGAACCATACTGAGCCGTATTGAACCATACTGGACCATACTGAGCCGTATTGAACCATACTGGACCATACTGAACCATACTGAGCCGTATTGAACCATACTGGACCATACTGAGCCGTATTGAAACATACTGGACCATACTGAACCATACTGAACAATACTGAGCGGTATTGAACCATACTGGACCATACTGGACCATACTGAGCCGTATTGAAACATACTGGACCATACTGAACCATACTGAACCATACTGAGTGGTATTGAACCATACTGGACCATACTGGACCATACTGAGCCGTATTGAAACATACTGGACCATACTGAACCATACTGAACCATACTGAGCGGTATTGAACCATACTGGACCATACTGGACCATACTGAGCCGTATTGAAACATACTGGACCATACTGAACCATACTGAACCATACTGAGCTGTATTGAAACATACTGAACCATGCTGAGCCGTATTGAACCATACTGAACCATACTGAGCTGTATTGAATCATACTGAACCATACTGAACCATACTGAGCTGTATTGAATCATACTGAATCATACTGAGCCGTATTGAACCATACTGAACCATACTGAGCCGTATTGAACCATACTGGACCATACTGGACCATACTGAACCATACTGAGCCGTATTGAACCATACTGAGCTGTATTGAAACATACTGAACCATACTAAACCTTACTGAGCTGTATTGAACCATACTGAGCTATACCGAACCGTACCGAGCCGCACTGAGCCGTAATGAGCCGTAAAGAACCTTACTGAACCTTACTGAACCTTACTGAACAATACTGAACCGTACTGAGCCGTACTGAGTATTGAGTTTTATTGATCCTTATTGAGCCTTATTGAGCCTTATTTAGTCTTATTGATCTTTAATGAGCCTTATTGAGCCATATTGAGCCTTATTGAGCCTTATTGAGCCTCATTGAGCCTTATTGAGTCTTATTGAGTCTTATTGAGTCCTATTGAGCCTTATTTAGTCTTATTGAGCCCTATTTCGTCTTATTGAGCCGTATTTAGTCTTATTGAGCCTTATTGAGTCTTATTGAGCCTTATTGGGTCTTATTGAGCCTTATTGAGTCTTATTGAGCCTTATTGGGTCTTATTGAGCCTTATTGAGTCTTATTGAGCCGTTTTGAGCCGTATTGAGTATTATTGAGTCTTATTGAGTCTTAAGGATCAATAAGACTCAATAAGGATCATTATTGAGCCATATTGAGTCTTATTGAGTCTTATTGAGCCTTATTGATCCTTATTGAGCCGTATTGAGTCTTATTGAGTCTTATTGCGTCTTATTGAGTCCTATTGAGACTTCTTGGGTCTTATTGGGTCTTATTGGGTCTTATTGAGCCGTATTGAGCCTTATTGAGTCTTATTGAGCCTACTTGAGCCTTATTGAATCTTACTGAGTCTAATTGATCCTTGTTGAGCCATACTGAGCCATATTGAGTCTTATTGAGCCTTATTGATCCTTATTGAGCCTTATTGCTTCTTATTGAGTCTTATTGATCCTTATTGAGTCTTATTGAGCCGTATTGAGTCTTATTGATCCTTATTGAGCCTTGTTGAGTCTTACTGAGTCAAATTGATCCTTATTGAGTCTTATTGAGCCTTGTTGAGTCCCTCTTTCTCTCTTTACTCTACTCACTCTCTCTCTCTCTTGAAACATACTGAACCGTCCTGAGCCGTACTGAACCGTACTGAGCCGTACTGAGCCGTATTGAGCCTTATTGATCCTTATTGAGCCTTATTGAGTCGTATTGATCCTTATTGAGTCTTATCGATCCTTATTGAGCCTTATTGAGTCTTATTGAGTCTTATTGAGTCTTATTGATCCTTATTGAGTCTTTTCTATCCTTATTGAGTCTTATTGATCCTTATTGAGCCTTATTGATCCTTATTGAGCCTTATTGAGTCTCTCTTTCTCTCTCTCCTCTACTCTCTCTGTCTCTCGCACCCCCCCCCCCCCCCACACCCCCAGACTGTGATTTATAATGGACTGTGTTTGGATTGTGTAAACAACAACAATAATTGTGTGTTGGTGGGCGTGCAGGGTTGTGTTAAAAAAAAAACGAAACAAGTGTTCTCGCTCTAGTTCCTCAACGGCACAGCGAGGAGAGTTCCAAAAGCACCGTCTAGTTGAAGACATGAAAGTGAAATGACTTGTGAACTGTGAACACTTCGCAGAAATCTTTTGCCACCAGTTAGTCCTCTCACTCAAACCCTTGACATTTTTTGTTGTTGTCTTATGTTGCACCTGTTCCACATCATATTACTGAATGTATCCAGAGTATTTTATGATTTCGTTATCAACAAATGTGGTGGAAAGTACAATAAATGTCAAATGCACATTAAATCAACAGTGTGATGTTTGGATTCAGTCTTGTGTCAGGTGAACTGTTGTGTCTTCATCTTTGTTCTAATCATTTTCACATTAACTCCAAACGGTTCCCTTTCTATTGCTACCATGGTTATACACGTGCTCTTCCCATGAACCTCCCTCACACGCCAGCCGCCTCCCTCACGCGCCAGCCGCCTCCCTCACGCGCCAGCTGCCTCCCTCACGCGCCAGCCGCCTCCCTCACACGCCAGCCGCCTCCCTCACACGCCAGCCACCTCCCTCACACGCCAGCCTCCTCTTTCACACGCCAGCCACCTCCCTCACACGCCAGCCTCCTCTTTCACACGCCAGCCACCTCCCTCACACGCCAGCCACCTCCCTCACACGCCAGCCTCCTCCCTCACACGCCAGCCACCTCCCTCACACGCCAGCCTCCTCCCTCACACGCCAGCTACCTCCCTCACACGCCAGCCTCCTCTTTCACACGCCAGCCACCTCCCTCACACGCCAGCCACCTCCCTCACACGCCAGCCTCCTCCCTCACACGCCAGCCGCCTCCCTCACACGCCAGCCGCCTCCCTCACACGCCAGCCACCTCCCTCACACGCCAGCCGCCTCCCTCACACGCCAGCCACCTCCCTCACACGCCAGCCTCCTCTTTCACACGCCAGCCACCTCCCTCACACGCCAGCCTCCTCTTTCACACGCCAGCCACCTCCCTCACACGCCAGCCACCTCCCTCACACGCCAGCCTCCTCCCTCACACGCCAGCTACCTCCCTCACACGCCAGCCACCTCCCTCACGCCAGCCACCTCCCTCACACACTCAAACTCACACTCCAGCTACCTACCTACCTCACAAATATATTTTTAATTGTTTAACACTTTTTTTGGTTACTACATGATTCCATATGTGTTATTTTATAGTTTTGATGTCATCACTATTATTCTACAATGTAGAAAATAGTAAAAAATAAAGAAAAACCCTGGACTGAGTAGGTGTGTCCAAACGTTTGACTGGTACTGTATATTTATTAAACATGTTTTGCTAGCTACCGCAGCATGCTGTTTAAATGTATTTATAGCCCATATATTTACATATACACTATATATACAAAAGTATGTGGACACCCATTCCAATTTGTGGATTTGGATATTTCAGCCACACCCATTGCTGACAGGTGTATAAAATTGAGCACACAGACATGCAATCTCCATAGACAAACATTTGTAGTAGAATGGCCTGTACTGAAGAGCTCAGTGACTTTCAACAAATCAGTTCGTTAAATTTATGCCCTGCCCCCGGTCAACTATAAGTGTTTTTATTATGAAGTGGAAACGTCTAGGAGCAACAACGGCTCAGCCGTGAAGTGGTAGGCTACACAAGCTCACAATGGGATCACCGAGTGCTGAAGCGTGTAAAAATCATCTGTCCTCAGTTGCAACAATCACTACCGAGTTCCAAACCGCCTCTGGAAGCAACGTCAGCACAAGAACTGTTTGTCGGGAGCTTCATGAAATGAGTTTCCATGGAAACTCGAGCAGCTGCAAAACAAGCCTAAGATCACCATGCGCAATGCCAAGCGTCGGCTGGAGTGGTGTAAAGCTCTCCGTCATTGGACTCTGGAGCAGTGGAAACACTTTCTCTGGAGTGATGAATCACGCTTCACCATCTGGCAGTCCAACTGACGAATCTGGGTTTGGTGGATGCCAGGAGAACGCTACCTACCCAAATGCTTAGTGCCGTACGTTAAGTTTGATGGAGGAGGTATAATGGTCTGTTTTTCATGGTTCAGGCCCCTTGGTTCCAGTGAAGGGAAATCTTAACGCTACAGCACACAATGACATTAGAGACGATTCTGTGCTTCCAACTTTGTCCCAGCAGCAATGATCCAACATCTAGTGGAAAGCCTTCCCAGAAGAGTGGAGGCTGTTATAGCAGCAAAGGGGGAACAACTCCATATTAATGCCCATGATTTTGGAATGAGATGTTTGACGAGCAGGTGTCCAGCACAAGTATATAAAATGCATGCTATGGATAAACAATACATGTAAATATATTTATATACACTGAGTATACCAAATATTAGGAACACCTTCCTATCTGCAAGCATGACCAATGGCATAACACGTCGTTGAAGTATTGCAGTGGCCGAAAGCAACAGGAGGAAGTGCTGCCTCCTTGTGGAGGAATATATAATGCCACTCTTTTTCTTATCAAAAGAACAGGAAGCAATTTTTTTTATTTTACCTTTATCCAACTAGCCAATTCAGTTAACCTGTTTAGGATAGGGGCAGTATTTTCACGGCCGGATAAAAAACGTACCCGATTTAATCTGGTTATTACTCCTGCCCAGAAACTAGAATATGCATATATTTATTTGATTTGGATAGAAAACACCCTAAAGTTTCTAAAACTGTTTGAATGGTGTCTGTGAGTATAACAGAACTCATATGGCAGGCCAAAACCTGAGAAGATTCCATACAGGAAGTGCCCTCTCTGACCATTTCTTGGCCTTCTATAGCCTCTTTATGGAAAATAGAGGATCTCTGCTGTAACGTGACATTTTCTAAGGCTCCCATAGGCTTTTTGTGAACGTTTATCATGAGTAATTTAGTAAATTCACCGGAAGTTTTCGGTGGGTATGCTAGTTCTGAACGTCACATGCTAATGTAAAATGCTGGTTTTTGATATAAATATGAACTTGATTGAACAAAACATGCATGTATTGTATAACATAATGTCCTAGGAGTATCATCTGATGAAGATCATCAAAGGTTAGTGCTGCATTTAGCTGTGGTTTTGGTTTTTGTGACATTATATGCTAGCTTGAAAAATGGGTGTGTGATTATTTCTGGCTGGGTACTCTCCTGACATAATCTAATGTTTTGCTTTCGTTGTAAAGCCTTTTTGAAATCGGACAATGTGGTTAGATAAAGGAGAGTCTTGTCTTTAAAATGGTGTGAAATAGTCATATGTTTGAAAAATTGAAGTTTTTGGATTTCTGAGGTGTTTGTAATTCGCGCCACGCCCTATCATTGGATATTGGCGAGGCGTTCTGCTAGCGGCACATCTAGATGTAAGAGGAGATCCCTTTTACCCCGTACAAATCTCCCACTTTACCACCACCAAAGCAGCCCCAGACCATCACATTGCCTCCACCATGATGACAGATGGCATCAAACACTCCTCCAGCATCTTTTCATTTTTCTGTGTCTCACGAATGTTCTTCTTTGTGATCCAAACACCTCAAACTTAGATTCGTCTGTCCATAACACTTTTTTCCGATCTTCCTCTGTCCAGTGTCTGTGTTCTTTTGCCCATCTTAATCGTTTTTTTTTATTGGCCAGTCTGAGATATGGCTTTTTCTTTGCAACTCTGCCTAGAAGGCCAGCATCCCGGAGTCGCCTCTTCACTGTTGACTTTGAGATTGGTGTTTTGCGGGTACTATTTAATGAAGCTGCCAGTTGAGGACTTGTGAGGCGTCTGTTTCTCAAACTAGACACTCTAATGTACTGGTCCTCTTGTTCAGTTGTGCACCGGGGCCTCCCACTCCTCTTTCTATTCTGGTTAGAGCCAGTTTGCACTGTTCTGTGAAGGGAGTAGTACACAGCGTTGTACGAGATCTTCAGTTTCTTGGAAATTTCTAACATGGAATAGCCTTCATTTCTCAGAACAAGAATAGACTGACGAGTTTCAGAAGAAAGTTATTTGTTTCTGGCCATTTTGAGCATGTAATCAAACCCACAAATGCTGATGCTCCAATAAATAATAATAATAATAATAATAATAATAATTATTATTATTATTATTATTATTATTATTATTATTATGATTACTATTATATATTCGTATTATTATTATTATTATTATTATTATTATATATATATATTTATTCTTATATTACATTAATATTATTATATGTTATATTATTATTATACATTATATTATATTAATATTATTATATGTTATATTATTATATACTATATTATTATTAATATTATATATATACATTACTATTATTATACATTATATTAATTTAATATGATTATATATTATATTATTATTATATATATTATTATTATTATACATTATATTATATTAATATGATTATATATTATATTATTATTATATATATTATTATTATACATTATATTATATTAATATGATTATATATTATATTATTATTATATATATTATTATTATAATACATTATATTTATATTATTATTATATATATTATTATTATAAATTATATATATATATATAATTATACATTATATTATATTAATATGATTATATACTATATTATTATTATATATATAAATTATTTTACATTATATTATATTAATATGATTATATACTATATTATATGTATAAATTATTATTATTATTATACATATTATATTAATATGATTATATATTATATTATTATTATATATTATTATTATAATACATTATATTAATATTATTATATATGCATTATTATTATATATATATATATATATTAATATTATTATATATTTTATTGTTATTTACTATTATTAACTGTTATTATTATTATTATACATTATATTATATTAATATTATATTATTATATTATTATTAACTATTATTATTAACTGTTATTATTATTGTCACACCCTGATCTGTTTCACCTGTTCTTGTGATTGTCTCCACCCCTCCAGGTGTCGCTGATTTTCCCCAGTGTATTTATCCCTGTGTTTCCTGCCTCTCTGTGCCAGTTCATCTTGTATGTTTAGTCAAGTCAACCTGCGTGTTTTTCCCATACTCCTTTTGCTATTCTCTTTTTCTAGTCCTCCTGGTTTTGACCCTTGCCTGTTTCTGGACTCTGTACCCACCTGCCTGACCATTCTGCCTGCCTTGAACACGAGCCTGTCTGCCACTCTGTACCTCTTTGACCTTTTGCCTGTCCATGACCATTCTCTTGCCTACCCCTTTTGGATTAATAAACATCTAAGACTCCAACCATCTGCCTCCTGTGTCTGCATCTGGGTCTCGCCTTGTACCTTGATAATTATATTATTATTATTATATTATATTATAATATTATTGATAAATATTATTATTATTTATATATAGTATTATCATATATTATATTATTATTACTATGTATTATTATTGTTATTAATATTATATATTATATTATTATTACTATGTATTATTATTTTTATTAATATTATATATTATATTATTATAATATATTAAATTATTATTATTATTATTCAGATTATTATATATTGTTATTATTATATATAATATTATTATAAGTTATATTATATTAGTATTATTATATTATATTAAATTATTATTATTATTATATGATTATTATTTATTATATGATTATTATTACATATTACATACATATACTGTATCATAAACAGAATAAATAAAAAACGGAATAAATAAAAAATGGAATAAATAAAAAAACACAATAAACAAAAAAACAAAAAAACACAAATAAAAAAACACAATATATTAAAAAATATATAATAAATAAATAATCAGAGTAAATAAATAAAAAACGGAATAAATAAAAAACGGAATAAATAAAAAACGGAATAAATAAAAAACGGAATAATAAATAACCAGAATAAATTCCTCACCTTTTCTGGACCTGATGAGTTCATATTCCCAAAGTAGCCATACAACACATTACCATGTGCACGACAGGGAGAAAAGTTTATAACATACAGTAGAATTTAACAAGTGAACATAAGACATAAGACTGCTGAACAATTCATCAAATGACCACCTGGACTATCTACATTCCCCCCCCCCCCCCCCCCCCCCCCCCTCTTTTGTTTTTACACTTTTCTTGACTCTATTTCTTACTTTTTTAATGTATTTTCTCAAAACTACATTGTTGGTTAAGGGCTTGTAAGTCAGCATTTCACTGTAATACCTGTTGTATTCAGCATTTCACTGTAATACCTGTTGTATTCAGCATTTCACTGTAATACCTGTTGTATTCAGCATTTCACTGTAATACCTGTTGTATTCAGCATTTCACTGTAATACCTGTTGTATTCAGCATTTCACTGTAATACCTGTTGTATTCAGCATTTCACTGTAATACCTGTTGTATTCGGGCGCATGTGAATCGTTGAAATTGTTGAATTTTGTTCGGTATATATGTGACATATATGGATATTATTGATACATGATTTTAGATATATTTATTTACAATATTAGTACATATATTGCATATATGTATTTGAATTATATGTAAATATATTAGGCTTTGGATTGGAAGAAGAGAGGGAGAGAGACAGACACATACAGAGTCTATTAAAGAGTGATGAGACAGTTCCACATGGACCGATGGTTGTAGAGAGAGGGGTAGAGAGAGAGGGAGAGAGAGGGACAGAGGGACAGAGAGGGACAGAGAGGGACAGAGAGAGACAGAGAAAGACAGAGAGAGACAGAGAGAGACAGAGAGAGACAGAGAGAAACAGAGAGAGACAGAGTGACAGAGAGACAGAGAGAGAGAGTGACAGAGAGGGACAGAGCGACAGAGAGAGACAGAGAGAGGGACAGAGAGACAGAGAGAGAGACAGAGACAGAGAGAGAGACAGAGAGAGACAGAGAGAGAGAGAGACAGAGAGAGAGAGACAGAGAGAGAGAGAGAGACAGAGAGAGAGAGACAGAGAGAGAGACAGAGAGAGAGACAGAGAGAGAGAGACAGAGAGAGAGAGAGAGACAGAGAGACAGAGAGACAGAGAGACAGAGACAGAGAGACAGAAAATATGGTAAAAGGGATTTTGAAACAGCTGACACCCACAGGGCTTAATGTCTTGAGTTGTGAGGAGATAAAAAGCTTATAATCACAGAGAATATTCTGCTGATGTTGCTGCTCAGGTTGAGGATTAAAGACCAACAAGACACGATCCTCCCTCTCCCTCTCTTCTCCTCTCCTCTCCTCTCCCTCTCCCTCTCTTCTCCTCTCCTCTCCTCTCCCTCTCCTCTCCTCTCCCTCTCCCTCTCCTCTCCTTCTCCTCTCCCTCTCTTCTCCTCTCCCTCTCTTCTCCCTCTCTTCTCCTCTCCCTCTCCTCTCCTTCTCTTCTCCACTCCCTCTCCTCTCCTTCTCCTCTCCCTCTCTTCTCCTCTCCCTCTCTTCTCCTCTCCTCTCCTCTCCCTCTTCTCTCCCTCTCTTCTCCTCTCCTCTCCTCTCCTCTCTTCTCCCTCTCCTCCTCTCCCTCTCCTCTCCTTCTCCTCTCCCTCTCTTCTCCTCTCCCTCTCTTCTCCTCTCCTCTCCCTCTCTTCTCCTCTCCCTCTCCCTCTCCTCTCCTTCTCCCTCTCCTCTCCCTCTCCCTCTTCTCTCCCTCTCTTCTCCTCTCCCTCTCTTCTCCTCTCCCTCTCCCTCTCCTCTCCCTCTCCCTCTTCTCTCCCTCTCCTCTCCTCTCCTCTCCTCTCCTCTCCTCTCCTCTCCCTCTCCCTCTCTTCTCCTCTCCCTCTCTTCTCCCTCTCCTCTCCCTCTCTTCTCCTCTCCCTCTCCTCTCCTTCTCCTCTCCTCTCCTCTGCCTCCTCCCTCTCCCCTGAACAAGTTGAGACTAAATTACTTGCCGTTAGCTTAGATTGTAAACTGTCATGGTCAAAACATATAGATATGGTCCAGTGCTGCAAGGAAAGACCTAGTTAAGCTGCAGCTGGTCCAGAGCAGAGCAGCACGTCTTGCTCTTCATTGTAATCAGAGGGCTGATATTAATACTATGCTGCCAGTCTCTCTTGACTAAGAGTCGAGGAGAGACTGACTGCATCACTTCTTCATTTATAAGAAACATTAATGTGTTGGAAATTCCAAATTGTTTGCATAGTCAACTTACACACGCTTACCCCACCAGACATGCCACCAGGGGTCTTTACACAGTCCCCAAATCCAGAACAAATTCAAGAAAGCGTACAGTATTATATAGAGCCATTACTGCAGGGACCTCTGTTCCATCTCATGTTGCTCAGATAAACAGCAAACCTGGTTTAAAAAACAGATAAAGCAACACCTCACGGCCCAACGCCTCTCCCCTATTGGACCCAGATAGTTTGTGTATGTATTGATATGTAGGCTATTGGACCCAGATAGTTTGTGTATGTATTGATATGTAGGCTATTGGACCCAGATAGTTTGTACAGTATGTATTGATATGTAGGCTATTGGACCCAGATAGTGTGTATGTATTGATATGTAGGCTATTGGACCCAGATAGTGTGTATGTATTGATATGTAGGCTATTGGACCCAGATAGTTTGTGTATGTATTGGTATGTAGGCTATTGGACCAGATAGTTTGTGTATGTATTGATATGTAGGCTATTGGACCCAGATAGTGTGTGTATGTATTGATATGTAGGCTATTGGACCCAGGTAGTTTGTGTGTGTATTGATATGTAGGCTATTGGACCCAGATAGTGTGTGTGTATTGATATGTAGGCTATTGGACCCAGATAGTTTGTGTATGTATTGATATGTAGGCTATTGGACCCAGATAGTTTGTGTATGTATTGATATGTAGGCTATTGGACCCAGATAGTGTGTGTATGTATTGATATGTAGGCTATTGGACCCAGATAGTGTGTGTATGTATTGATATGTAGGCTATTGGACCCAGATAGTTTGTGTATGTATTGATATGTAGGCTATTGGACCCAGATAGTGTGTGTATGTATTGATATGTAGGCTATTGGACCCAGATAGTTTGTGTGTGTATTGATATGTAGGCTATTGGACCCAGATAGTTTGTGTATGTATTGGTATGTAGGCTATTGGACCCAGATAGTGTGTGTATGTATTGATATGTAGGCTATTGGACCCAGATAGTTTGTGTATGTATTGATATGTAGGCTATTGGACCCAGATAGTGTGTGTATGTATTGGTATGTAGGCTATTGGACCCAGATAGTGTGTGTGTGTATTGGTATGTAGGCTATTGGACCCAGATAGTTTGTGTATGTATTGATATGTAGGCTATTGGACCCAGATAGTTTGTGTATGTATTGGTATGTAGGCTATTGGACCCAGATAGTGTGTGTATGTATTGATATGTAGGCTATTGGACCCAGATAGTTTGTGTATGTATTGATATGTAGGCTATTGGACCCAGATAGTTTGTGTGTGTGTATTGATATGTAGGCTATTGGACCCAGATAGTTTGTGTGTATGTATTGATATGTAGGCTATTGGACCCAGATAGTTTGTGTATGTATTGATATGTAGGCTATTGGACCCAGATAGTTTGTACAGTATGTATTGATATGTAGGCAATTGGACCCAGATAGTGTGTATGTATTGATATGTAGGCTATTGGACCCAGATAGTGTGTATGTGTTGATATGTAGGCTATTGGACCCAGATAGTTTGTGTATGTATTGGTATGTAGGCTATTGGACCAGATAGTTTGTGTATGTATTGATATGTAGGCTATTGGACCCAGATAGTGTGTGTATGTATTGATATGTAGGCTATTGGACCCAGGTAGTTTGTGTGTGTATTGATATGTAGGCTATTGGACCCAGATAGTGTGTGTGTATTGATATGTAGGCTATTGGACCCAGATAGTTTGTGTATGTATTGATATGTAGGCTATTGGACCCAGATAGTTTGTGTATGTATTGATATGTAGGCTATTGGACCCAGATAGTGTGTGTATGTATTGATATGTAGGCTATTGGACCCAGATAGTGTGTGTATGTATTGATATGTAGGCTATTGGACCCAGATAGTGTGTGTATGTATTGATATGTAGGCTATTGGACCCAGATAGTTTGTGTATGTATTGATATGTAGGCTATTGGACCCAGATAGTGTGTGTATGTATTGATATGTAGGCTATTGGACCCAGATAGTTTGTGTGTGTATTGATATGTAGGCTATTGGACCCAGATAGTTTGTGTATGTATTGATATGTAGGCTATTGGACCCTGATAGTGTGTGTGTGTATTGGTATGTAGGCTATTTGACCCAGATAGTGTGTGTGTATGTATTGATATGTAGGCTATTTGACCCAGATAGTATGTGCGTATGTATTGGTATGTAGGCTATTGGACCCAGATAGTGTGTGTATGTATTGATATGTAGACTATTTGACCCAGATAGTTTGTGTGTATGTATTGATATGTAGGCTATTTGACCCAGATAGTATGTGCGTATGTATTGGTATGTAGGCTATTGGACCCAGATAGTGTGTGTATGTATTGGCATGTAGGCTATTGGACCCAGATAGTGTGTGTGTGTATTGGTATGTAGGCTATTGGACCCAGATAGTGTGTGTGTATTGGTATGTAGGCTATTGGACCCAGATAGTGTGTGTGTATTGGTATGTAGGCTTTTGGACCCAGATAGTGTGTGTGTATGTATTGGCATGTAGGCTATTGGACCCAGATAGTTTGTGTGTGTATTGGTATGTAGGCTGCCTTTTTTAATGTATTTTTTAATGGATGTAGTTCTGTTCTTGTCTATTGATGTTCTGTATTATGTTTCATGTTCTGTGTGGACGCCAGGAAAAGTAGCTGCTGCTTTTGCAACAGCTAATGGGATCCAAATTTTTTTTTAACCAAAAACCTCTCTCCCTACTCCCCCTCTCTCCTCTTCCTCCTCTCCCACCTCTCCCCCCTCCCACTCCCTCCCCACTCCCTCCTCCCCCCACTCCCTCCCCTCTCCCTCTCCCCTCCCTCCTCCCCCTCCCTCCCTCCCACCTCTCCCTCTCCCTCCCCCCTCTCTCCCACCTCTCCCTCCCTCTACCTCCTAACTCTATAACTACAGTTATATTGTTATGACCAGGATAATACAGGCCATTCCTAACTCTATAAGTACAGTTATATTGTTATGACCAGGATAATACAGGCCATTCCTAACTCTATAACTACAGTTATATTGTTATGACCAGGATAATACAGGCCATTCCTGGCTCTATAACTACAGTTATATTGTTATGACCAGGATAATACAGGCCATTCCTGGCTCTATAACTACAGTTATATTGTTATGACCAGGATAATACAGGCCATTCCTAACTCTATAACTACAGTTATATTGTTATGACCAGGATAATACAGGCCATTCCTGGCTCTATAACTACAGTTATATTGTTATGACCAGGATAATACAGGCCATTCCTGGCTCTATAACTACAGTTATATTGTTATGACCAGGATAATACAGGCCATTCCTGGCTCTATAACTACAGTTATATTGTTATGACCAGGATAATACAGGCCATTCCTAACTCTATAACTACAGTTATATTGTTATGACCAGGATAATACAGGCCATTCCTGGCTCTATAACTACAGTTATATTGTTATGACCAGGATAATACAGGCCATTCCTGGCTCTATAACTACAGTTATATTGTTATGACCAGGATAATACAGGCCATTCCTGGCTCTATAACTACAGTTATATTGTTATGACCAGGATAATACAGGCCATTCCTGGCTCTATAACTACAGTTATATTGTTATGACCAGGATAATACAGGCCATTCCTGGCTCTATAACTACAGTTATATTGTTATGACCAGGATAATACAGGCCATTCCTGGCTCTATAACTACAGTAATATTGTTATGACCAGGATAATACAGGCCATTCCTAACTCTATAACTACAGTTATATTGTTATGACCAGGATAATACAGGCCATTCCTGGCTCTATAACTACAGTTACATTGTTATGACCAGGATAATACAGGCCATTCCTGGCTCTATAACTACAGTTATATTGTTATGACCAGGATAATACAGGCCATTCCTAACTCTATAACTACAGTTATATTGTTATGACCAGGATAATACAGGCCATTCCTGGCTCTATAACTACAGTTATATTGTTATGACCAGGATAATACAGGCCATTCCTGGCTCTATAACTACAGTTATATTGTTTTGACCAGGATAATACAGGCCATTCCTGGCTCTATAACTACAGTTATATTGTTATGACCAGGATAATACAGGCCATTCCTGGCTCTATAACTACAGTTATATTGTTATGACCAGGATAATACAGGCCATTCCTGGCTCTATAACTACAGTTATATTGTTATGACCAGGATAATACAGGCCATTCCTAACTCTATAACTACAGTTATATTGTTATGACCAGGATAATACAGGCCATTCCTGGCTCTATAACTACAGTTATATTGTTATGACCAGGATAATACAGGCCATTCCTGGCTCTATAACTACAGTTATATTGTTATGACCAGGATAATACAGGCCATTCCTGGCTCTATAACTACAGTTATATTGTTTTGACCAGGATAATACAGGCCATTCCTGGCTCTATAACTACAGTTATATTGTTATGACCAGGATAATACAGGCCATTCCTGGCTCTATAACTACAGTTATATTGTTATGACCAGGATAATACAGGCCATTCCTAACTCTATAACTACAGTTATATTGTTATGACCAGGATAATACAGGCCATTCCTGGCTCTATAACTACAGTTATATTGTTATGACCAGGATAATACAGGCCATTCCTGGCTCTATAACTACAGTTATATTGTTATGACCAGGATAATACAGGCCATTCCTAACTCTATAACTACAGTTATATTGTTATGACCAGGATAATACAGGCCATTCCTGGCTCTATAACTACAGTTATATTGTTATGACCAGGATAATACAGGCCATTCCTGGCTCTATAACTACAGTTATATTGTTATGACCAGGATAATACAGGCCATTCCTGGCTCTATAACTACAGTTATATTGTTATGACCAGGATAATACAGGCCATTCCTGGCTCTATAACTACAGTTATATTGTTATGACCAGGATAATACAGGCCATTCCTGGCTCTATAACTACAGTTATATTGTTATGACCAGGATAATAGAGGCCATTTATATTCCACACATTAACATGCACTGATTTTCTAACTCTTTGATGAAACCTCACAACTGCTTTTCAAAAACACGATCACATCTCACTCACCACAAACCACATACTCCCCGCTTCCTCCTCATCACTCAGACAGGACCTTCTACTAGCATCCCAAATGCATCCCAAACGGCACCCTATTCCTATATACTGTACTACTTTTGACCGGAGCCCTCAGCTAAGATGCTGTAGTGACTCAGCTAAGATGCTGTAGTGACTCAGCTATGATGCTCTAGTGACTCAGCTAAGATGCTCTAGTGACTCAGCTAAGATGCTGTAGTGACTCAGCTAAGATGCTCTAGTGACTCAGCTAAGATGCTCTAGTGACTCAGCTAAGATGCTATAGTGACTCAGCTAAGATGCTATAGTGACTCAGGTAAGATGCTATAGTGACTCAGGTAAGATGCTCTAGTGACTCAGCTAAGATGCTCTAGTGACTCAGCTAAGATGCTGTAGTGACTCAGCTAAGATGCTGTAGTGACTCAGCTAAGATGCTGTAGTGACTCAGCTAAGATGCTCTAGTGACTCAGCTAAGATGCTGTAGTGACTCAGCTAAGATGCTATAGTGACTCAGCTAAGATGCTATAGTGACTCAGCTAAGATGCTGTAGTGACTCGGCTAAGATGCTCTAGTGACTCAGCTAAGATGCTATAGTGACTCAGCTAAGATGCTCTAGTGACTCAGCTAAGATGCTCTAGTGACTCAGCTAAGATGCTCTAGTGACTCAGTTAAGATGCTCTAGTGCTTCAGCTAAGATGCTATAGTGCTTCAGCTAAGATGCTATAGTGACTCAGCTAAGATGCTATAGTGACTCAGCTAAGCTGCTGTAGTGACTCGGCTAAGATGCTGTAGTGACTCAGCTAAGATGCTCTAGTGACTCAGCTAAGATGCTCTAGTGACTCAGCTAAGATGCTCTAGTGACTCAGCTAAGATGCTATAGTGACTCAGCTAAGATGCTCTAGTGCTTCAGCTAAGATGCTATAGTCAAATCAAATGTTATTTATATAGCCCTTCTTACATCAGCTGATATCTCAAAGTGCTGTACAGAAACCCAGCCTAAAACCCCAAACAGCAAGCAATGCAGGTGTAGAAGCACGGTGGCTAGGAAAAACTATAGTGATTCATCCTTTTGACCAGAACAGCTAAGATGCTATAGTGACTCAGCTAAGATGCTATAGTGACTCATGTTTAGCGTTCGATCAGAACAGAACAGAACAGACCAGGGCCCGTGTTTACCAAATGGTTTGAACTATGAACTCAGCCTTAATATGCTTTTGGGAAACCAGCTACAGAACAAAACATAATTAGACAGTTTTCTCTGAGGTCAGATGGGGGTCAGGAGCATGAAGGGCACAGGGAGGGAGGAAGGAGAGGATGGAGGGAAGGAGGGAGGAGGCTGGAGTGAGGGAAAGAAGCTGGGTTGAGGGAAGGAGGGAAGGAGGGAGGGAGGAAGCTGGAGTGAGGGAAGGAGGCTGGGGTGAGGGAAGGAGGGAGGAGGCTGGAATGAGGGAAGGAGGCTGGGGTGAGGGAAGAAGGGAAGAGGGAGGGAGGAGGCTGAGTGAGGGAAGGCGAGAGGGAGGAGGCTGGAGTGAGAGAAGGAGGCTGGGGTGAGGGAAGGAGGGAGGGAGGAGGCTGGAGTGAGAGAAGGGGGCTGGGGTGAGGAAAGGAGGGAGGGAGGAGGTTGGGGTGAGGGAAGGAGGGAGGGAGGAGGCTGGAGTGAGGGAAGGATGCTGGGGTGAGGGAAGGAGGGAGGGAGGAGGCTGGAGTGAGAGAAGGAGGCTGGGGTGAGGGAAGGAGGGAGGGAGGAGGCTGGGTTGAGGGAAGGAGAGAGGGAGGAGGCTGGAGTGAGGGAAGGAGGCTGGAGTGAGGGAAGGAGTGAGAGAAGGAGGCTGGAGTGAGAGAAAAAGGCTGGAGTGAGGGAAGGAGGGAGGGAGGAGGCTGGAGTGAGGGAAGGAGGCTGGGGTGAGGGAAGGAGGGAGGAAGGAGGCTGGAGTGAGGGAAGGGGGGAGGGAGGAGGCTGGAGTGAGGGAAGGAGGAGGCTGGAGTGAGGGAAGGAGGGAGGAGGCTGGAGTGAGGGAAGGAGGGAGGAAGGAGGCTGGAGTGAGGGAAGGAGGCTGGAGTGAGGGAAGGAGGGAGGAAGGAGGCTGGAGTGAGGGAAGGGGGGAGGGAGGAGGCTGGAGTGAGGGAAGGAGGGAGGGAGGGAGGAGGCTGGAGTGAGGGAAGGAGGGAGGGAGGAGGCTGTTAGAACAACTGACAGTCTGACCTCCATAATCACACCTCTAGTGCATCTGTCATCCTCCCAGGTCTATCCATCAACACACCTCTAGTGCATCTGTCATCCTCCCAGGTCTATCCATAACCACACCTCTAGTGAATCTGTCATCCTCCCAGGTCTATCCATAAACACACCTCTAGTGTATCTGTCATCCTCCCAGTTACGTCCTTAGATCACTGTCAACAATGACTGTCTTTCTAATTACCTGTTGTCACAGTTGTGTTCTGGTGAAAACAACACTTGGTCAGAGCAGCTGAAAACCAACCATCAGTATATAGTGGTAATCAATAAAGCTGCATGTAAAGTAATGGATCCGATATCCCTTCCCAAAGAATGTTTCTACCTCCCTATCTCCTCCCTCCCTCCCTCCCTCCCTCCCTCCCTCCCTCCCTCCCTCCCTCCCTCCCTCCCTCCCTCCTTCCTACTCCCCTCTCTCCTCCCTCTCTCCTCCCTCCTCCTTCCCTCTCTCCTCCCTCTCTCCTCCCTTCCCACTCCCCTCTCTCCTCCCTCTCTCCTCCGTCTCTCCTCCCTTCCTACTCCCCTCTCTCCTCCCTCCTCCGTCCCTCTCTCCCCCCTCTCTCCTCCCTTCCTACTCCCCTCTCTACTCCCTCTCTCCTCCCTCCACCTTCCCTCTCTCCTCCCTTCCTACTCCCTCCTACTGCCCTCTCTCCTCCCTCCCTTAAGAATTTAAGAAAATGAACATAACAATAATTGATTTAATTCGTAAAGTGCTTTCCATTAATATAAGCAAGCATCTCAAAGACACCCCTTACAACATACGGTAGGACCCCAGCTGTAATATATCTGGTAACTAACATACGGTAGGACCCCAGCTGTAATATATCTGGTAACTAACATACGGTAGGACCCCCCCCAGCTGTAATATATCTGGTAACTAACATACGGTAGGACCCCAGCTGTAATATATCTGGTAACTAACATACGGTAGGACCCCAGCTGTAATATATCTGATAACTAACATACGGTAGGACCCCAGCTGTAATATATCTGGTAACTAACATACGGTAGGATCCCAGCTGTAATATATCTGGTAACTAACATACGGTAGGACCCCAGCTGTAATATATCTGATAACTAACATACGGTAGGACCCCAGCTGTAATATATCTGGTAACGAACATACGGTAGGACCCCAGCTGTAATATATCTGATAACTAACATACGGTAGGACCCCAGCTGTAATATATCTGATAACTAACATACGGTAGGACCCCAGCTGTAATATATCTGATAACTAACATACGGTAGGACCCCAGCTGTAATATATCTGATAACTAACATACGGTAGGACCCCAGCTGTAATATATCTGATAACTAACATACGGTAGGACCCCAGCTGTAATATATCTGGTAACTAACATACGGTAGGACCCCCCCCAGCTGTAATATATCTGATAACTAACATACGGTAGGACCCCAGCTGTAATATATCTGATAACTAACATACGGTAGGACCCCAGCTGTAATATATCTGATAACTAACATACGGTAGGACCCCAGCTGTAATATATCTGGTAACTAACATACGGTAGGACCCCAGCTGTAATATATCTGATAACTAACATACGGTAGGACCCCAGCTGTAATATATCTGATAACTAACATACGGTAGGACCCCAGCTGTAATATATCTGATAACTAACATACGGTAGGATCCCAGCTGTAATATATCTGGTAACTAACATACGGTAGGACCCCAGCTGTAATATATCTGGTAACTAACATACGGTAGGACCCCAGCTGTAATATATCTGATAACTAACATACGGTAGGACCCCAGCTGTAATATATCTGATAACTAACATACGTTAGGACCCCAGCTGTAATATATCTGATAACTAACATACGGTAGGACCCCAGCTGTAATATATCTGGTAACTAACATACGGTAGGACCCCAGCTGTAATATATCTGATAACTAACATACGGTAGGACCCCAGCTGTAATATATCTGATAACTAACATACGTTAGGACCCCAGCTGTAATATATCTGATAACTAACATACGGTAGGACCCCAGCTGTAATATATCTGATAACTAACATACGGTAGGATCCCAGCTGTAATATATCTGGTAACTAACATACGGTAGGACCCCAGCTGTAATATATCTGATAACTAACATACGGTAGGACCCCAGCTGTAATATATCTGATAACTAACATACGGTAGGACCCCAGCTGTAATATATCTGGTAACTAACATACGGTAGGACCCCAGCTGTAATATATCTGGTAACTAACATACGGTAGGACCCCCCCCAGCTGTAATATATCTGGTAACTAACATACGGTAGGACCCCAGCTGTAATATATCTGGTAACTAACATACGGTAGGACCCCAGCTGTAATATATCTGATAACTAACATACGGTAGGACCCCAGCTGTAATATATCTGGTAACTAACATACGGTAGGATCCCAGCTGTAATATATCTGGTAACTAACATACGGTAGGACCCCAGCTGTAATATATCTGATAACTAACATACGGTAGGACCCCAGCTGTAATATATCTGGTAACGAACATACGGTAGGACCCCAGCTGTAATATATCTGATAACTAACATACGGTAGGACCCCAGCTGTAATATATCTGATAACTAACATACGGTAGGACCCCAGCTGTAATATATCTGATAACTAACATACGGTAGGACCCCAGCTGTAATATATCTGATAACTAACATACGGTAGGACCCCAGCTGTAATATATCTGATAACTAACATACGGTAGGACCCCAGCTGTAATATATCTGGTAACTAACATACGGTAGGACCCCCCCCAGCTGTAATATATCTGATAACTAACATACGGTAGGACCCCAGCTGTAATATATCTGATAACTAACATACGGTAGGACCCCAGCTGTAATATATCTGATAACTAACATACGGTAGGACCCCAGCTGTAATATATCTGGTAACTAACATACGGTAGGACCCCAGCTGTAATATATCTGATAACTAACATACGGTAGGACCCCAGCTGTAATATATCTGATAACTAACATACGGTAGGACCCCAGCTGTAATATATCTGATAACTAACATACGGTAGGATCCCAGCTGTAATATATCTGGTAACTAACATACGGTAGGACCCCAGCTGTAATATATCTGGTAACTAACATACGGTAGGACCCCAGCTGTAATATATCTGATAACTAACATACGGTAGGACCCCAGCTGTAATATATCTGATAACTAACATACGTTAGGACCCCAGCTGTAATATATCTGATAACTAACATACGGTAGGACCCCAGCTGTAATATATCTGGTAACTAACATACGGTAGGACCCCAGCTGTAATATATCTGATAACTAACATACGGTAGGACCCCAGCTGTAATATATCTGATAACTAACATACGTTAGGACCCCAGCTGTAATATATCTGATAACTAACATACGGTAGGACCCCAGCTGTAATATATCTGATAACTAACATACGGTAGGATCCCAGCTGTAATATATCTGGTAACTAACATACGGTAGGACCCCAGCTGTAATATATCTGATAACTAACATACGGTAGGACCCCAGCTGTAATATATCTGATAACTAACATACGGTAGGACCCCAGCTGTAATATATCTGGTAACTAACATACGGTAGGACCCCAGCTGTAATATATCTGATAACTAACATACGGTAGGACCCCAGCTGTAATATATCTGATAACTAACATACGGTAGGACCCCAGCTGTAATATATCTGAAAATCAACAATATCGCATTCTTTTTTAATAGATGTTTTTATTTTATTTTTTACCTTTATTTCACCAGGTTAGTCTCATTGAGATTAAAAACGTATTTTCCAAAAGAGACCTGGTCAAAATAGCAGCACACTGTCACGTCCTGACCAGTATAAGGGTTTATTGGTTATTGTAGTTTGGTCAGGACGTGGCAGGGGGTATTTGTTTTATGTGGTTCGGGGTTTAATGGGATGTGTATTTATGTAAGAGGGGTGTTTGATTTATGTGTTCCGGGGTTTTGGGGTAATGTTCTTGTTTTGTATTTCTATGGTTTTTCTATGTTGTGTATTTCTTTGTGTTGGCCTGGTATGACTCCCAATCAGGAACAGCTGTACATCGTTGTTGCTGATTGGGAGTCATACTTAGGTAGCCCTGTTTTCACCTGGTGGGAAGTTGTGGTTGCATAGCTGTGTTTTTTTTTAGCCTGCGATCCTGTTCGTTCGATCATTTTCTTGTTTTGTTTGTTACGTGTTCATTAAAGTCACTGTGAGTCACTACTCAACCCGTTGCACCTTGGTCCACTACGTACAACGACCATTACACACACAAAGTGTCAGACGTCGTTATAATATATAACACAATGCACCAGAATGTAATAACCTCAATTTGAGCAGGCAAGAATTATTTGGGAATGTGTGATTAATCTAGGGGTCAAAACATTGACAGCCCCCCCCCCCCCCCCCCCCCCCCCCCACACACACTTTATTGTCCACCATAGATTTTGACCCTCTGAACTCATTCAAGAAGACGAGCTCCTGCAATTTCGTTTCCTCATGTAGCTCATTTCAAGTGGAACCAGCTCTGCCAGCAAGAGAACGACAAACCGAGACAGCTGCCTAACCTTCAAGGCGTACTAATGTACACATACCAGCCAGCCCTCCCTATTGCTAGCCAGGTTTAAACCTCACTTACATGTCAAGCCCACAAGCATAGAAGCCCACTCATTCCCTGGGATTAGGGTTAGGGCTACCCATTTCCTACACTGATCTTTCACCTTAAATACAGCTGCAGGAGGAGATAAGAGGTGATGGAAATGGACAGACGACAGTGAACAGAAGAAAAAAAAAACACCCGTGAGTCTCTGAGAGGATTTCTCTCTCTTGTCTATATTCAGGAGAAGACCTTGTGTGGCAGCAGGAGACAGAGAAAAGTCTCTAAAGCAAGTCTCTAACAACAGCTTTCAGTGTCAAGCGACAGTCAGAGTTGTAATTCTCTACTTTATAAAGCCGTACTTAACCCTCTACTCTTCACCTACGAGAAACAACTGAACAGGAAGAAAAAAGGAGAGAAAACGGTGTGCATCGTAAAACAAGAAACAAAACCTCCCAATGAGTTTAAAAAAAATATATATATATATAAACGGCCATCTTGATAACCATAATTAGGTCCTTGGCAGTAATGTTGGGTTTCCATGGAGACAGCAGAACAGCTCATCAGTTTGAACAGCTACGGTGGCCCCCAGGGGACAGAATGTTTAAGTCATTAATGAATCTAACGCTGCATAGAATAACACTCAGGTCTCTCATCCAGATTATTCTGTCATCTCGCGTCTGGTAACAGTGGGATTCAATGTTGGGATTCCAGTGTCATATTTTTTTGTTGTTGTTGCTGTGTGCAACAAAGTGGAATGGTTTTATTTTTTTTGCCATGTATTGTATTAAGGAAGGGGAAAGAGTTTGAGACAATGTTATGGACAGGAAATCTACTTGCTTTTTCAATGAAAGGCAGCCATTTTGCCCTAGTAATATTCTCAGCACCTGGTTGTAATACTTGTTTAGTGGATGAGTTGGTTTCGGGTAGCAGGTGAAGTGCTTTTGCTGGGAGCAGTAATAGATGAATGTTTTGCTGAAGAACACGGAGGACAAGGCACAGAGGACAAGGCACAGAGGACAAGGCACAGAGGACAAGGCACAGAGGACAAGGCACAGAGGACAAGGCACAGAGGACAAGGCACAGAGGACGGCACAGAGGACAAGGCACAGAGGACATGTGGGTACACAGACCCACGAGCCAATGCAACCCCTCATGATGAATTTCGTTGTTTTGTGGCCCCCACCCCCATCCCTTGTGTAGATGAAAGGGAGGAGACAGGTTATTAAAGAAGGATTGTTAAACCTTGAGACAATTGAGACATGGATTGTGTATGTGTGCCATTCAGAGTGCGAATGGGAAAGACAAAAGATTCGAAGTGCCTTTGAACGAGGTATGGTGGTAGGTGCCGGGTGAACCGGTTTCAGTCTGTTAAGAACTAAAACACTGCTGGGTTTTACTGTATGTATCAAGAATGGTCCACCACCCAAAGGACATCCAGCCAACTTGACACAACTGTGAGAAACATTGGAGTCAACATGGGCCAGTATCCATGTGGAACGCTTTCGACACCTTGTAGAGTCCATTTCCCCGACAAATTGAGGATGTTCTGAGGACAAAAAGGGGGTGGAACTCAATATTAGGAAGGTGTTCCTAATGTTTTGTACACTCGGTGTATACTTCAGGATGTTGATGTAGCCATTGGTTGTACAGTCAAGATGACGGAGGTAGTTAATCAATCACATTCATTTTATAAAGCTCTTTTTTTTTTACAGAAACTCAGCCTAAAACCCCAGAGAGCAAGCAATGCGGATGTAGAAGCACGGTGGCTAGGAAAAACTCCCTAGTGTCACTCACAGTCTAAGATTGTGAATCAGAAAAAACAGCCTCTGAATGATTCAGACACTCACAGACTGGCAGAAAGACTTCCAAAGATCCCTCTGTACCTAGCTATTAGCTGTAAGTCTTAATAAGGCTAGGCGTCCTGCTAGCGGGAAAACTTCCGGTGAAACTGTAGGGCGCGCAATTCAAATAAATAATCATGAAAATTATGGATATTAAAACATTTAGGTACATATAAGTGTCTTATATCGGATGAAAGCTTAAATTCTTGTTAATCTAACTGTACTGTCCGATTTACAGTAGGTATTACAGCGAAAGCATGCCATGCGATTGTTTGAGAACGGTGCCCCACCTAAAAATATTTTTCCACCAGCACAGATTTCATAAATTCACAAATAGCGATTAAATATTCACTTACTTGTTGAAAATCTTCCTCTGATTTGTCATTCGAAGGGTCCCAGCTATAACATGTAGTGTTGTTTTGTTAGATAAAATCCTTCTTTATATCCCAAAAAGTCTGTTTAGTTGGTGCCATCGATTTGAGTAATCCACTCGTTCAACATGCAGAGAAAGGAATCCAAAAATCTACCCCTAAACTTTGTTTCAACAAGTCAAAATATGTTTCTATTTACTCCTCAGATACCCTGAAATGTAATCAAACTATAATATTTCTTACGTAAAGGAGTATCCTCAATAGGAAACCGATTTTAGCAGGTGCGTCCTGTCTTCGTAACGCGCCTAAACACGAATTGTGTCCCTGTACTAAAACTGTTATTTCTTATTCGTTTTTAAAGTTACAGCCTGAAACATTGACCATAGACTGCTGACACCCTGTGGAAGCCATAGGAATTGCATCCAGGGAGCTAATTTCCAATATGCTCTAATACTCGCTAATATTCTGGTTGGTTTTTCTTTGGATTGTCTCCTATCATATCTACTGTGTTACCTTCTCCTACAACATTTCTACTAACTTCAAAGTGTTTTCTTTCCAACGGTATTAATTATGTGCATATCCTGCCTTCAGGGCCTGAGCAACAGACAGTTTACTTTGGGCACGACAGTCAGGCGGAAATTGAGAAAAAAGGGGCCTAGCCCTAAGAAGTGTTTTAAGACTGCCAGGAAAACATATAAAGACCCCTCTGTACCTAGCCATTAGCTGTTAGTGTTTTAAGAGCCACACGTTGTAATCTACCAGTGTTGTCTCTTCTACCTGGACAGGCTTTACACAAGGACCCAGTGATGACTCACAACCTACTAGCATCAGATAAACGTCCTCCTCCTCCTCTTCCTCCTCCTCCTCCCTTCCCTCCTTTCTCGTCCCTCCCTCCTCCTCCCTCCCCTCCTTTCTCGTCCCTCCTTCCCTTTCCCATCTCCTCCCTCTCCTCCTTTCTCTTCCCTCCTTCCCTTTCCCATCTCCTCCCTCTCCTCCGATCCCTCCTCCTCCTCCCGTCCCTCCTTTTCTCTTCCCTCCTTCCCCCTCCCATCTCCTCCCTCCCCTCCTTTCTCTTCCGCCCTTCCCCCTCCCATCTCCTCCCTCTCCTCCTCTTCCTCCTCCTCCCTTCCCTCCTTTCTCTTCCCTCCTATCTTATCCCTCTCCTCCTTTCTCTTCCCTCCTCCCCCTCCCTCCTCCTCCCCCTCCTCCTCCCTCTCCTCCTTTCTCTTCCCTCCTCCCCCTCCCTCCTCCTCCCCCTCCTCTTCCCTCTCCTCCTTTCTCTTCCCTCCTCCCCCTCCCATCTCCTCCCTCTCCCCTCCTGGCTTGAGTCACCTTGACATTCTGTTGGCCATCCATCATGGTCACCCCTGCACCCCTCCTCCTCAACAGGTGTGTCATGTTTTAATCACTGCTACAGGTGACGCTGGTTTGCCAGGACCCACCTGGACCCATCTGGACCCACCAGGACCAATCTGGACCCATCTTGGACCCATCTGGACCCACCAGGATGCACCAGGGACCCATCTGGACCCACCAGGACTCACCTGGACCCACCTGGACCCACCTGGACCCACCAGCACCCACCTGGACGCACCAGGACCCACCCTGGACTCACCTGGACCCACCTGGACCCACCTGACCCATATGGACCCACCAGGCTTTGCTCCCCTACCTCTGCTAGGTAAATACGGTCTTCCTGTCTCTGCTTTGTCTTAGTCTTATGTTTTGTATATTTCTAGATGTTAAAGGTTCTCATGCTGTAGTACATCTGTGAGTGTTATTATCTGGCTTTAACCATGATAAGTCATTATAACAATCGGATAATTAGAGTTCACACAAACCCTGCACGGAAGTAGAACTCATTGCTTAGATAACAAATGGGCTAGCTTGAAATGTCTCCGATGGAGCTATCCAATTGGTATCTTTTGTATTGCTCCAACGGTTGGTATGTTGTCAAGGAGGGTGGTGACATGTGTTGTGAAGAAGAGGATCACTGGGTTGACCCCGGTACGGGGTCAGGGACAGTGGAGGAAGCTAAAATGTTAGCAGCACACTGATGTTGGTTTCGTGAAAGGGAGAGTGGGGTAAGCTGAGACATTTCTACATTCAGCATCAACCCTTCAAGGGAAATATAATATTCTTTCTAACAAAGATATCTACATATTGCCACGTCCTGACCAGTATAAGGGGTTATTTGTTATTGTAGTTTGGTCAGGACGTGGCAGGGGGTGTTTGTTTTATGTGGTTCAGGGTGTGTTTTGTGTATGTGTTTAGGTAGAGGGGTATTTGATTTATTAGTCCGGGGTTTGTTAGTCATTGTTCTATGTTAGTATTTTTCTATGTTCTATCTAGTTTTTTGTATTTCTATGTTTAGTTAATTGGGGTTGGACCTTCAATTGGAGGCAGCTGGTTATTGTTGCGTCTGATTGAGGGTCCTATAATTAGAAGTTTGTTTTTCATGGGGTTTTTGTGGGAGATTGTTTCTTGTTTAGCTGTTTGCCTGACGAGACTGTCCAGTTCGTTTGTGTTTTTGTATACGTTTATGTGTATATATTTGATGATGAGTATATATTTTCCAGCTGCGTCTTGGTCTTTACCCTATGACACCCGTGACACATATATTTCAGGATGTTGTGCATCCCTGGAAGAAGAAAAAATATCAGAATTCATGTAAACATTACAGTTTAGAAAACCTAGCTTGTCCAAAAAAAGATGTCTCTTGGTACAACTTACCCCGGGTACAGGGTTAGGTTGAGCTGAAGGACAGGGTTAGTTGAGCTGAGGGACAGGGTTAGTTGAGCTGAAGTACAGGGTTAGGTTGAGCTGAAGGACAGGGTTAGTTGAGCTGAAGGACAGGGTTAGGTTGAGCTGAAGGACAGGGTTAGGTTGAGCTGAAGGACAGGGTTAGGTTGAGCTGAAGGACAGGGTTAGTTGAGCTGAGGACAGGGTTAGTTGAGCTGAGGGACAGGGTTAGGTTGAGCTGAAGGACAGGGTTAGTTGAGCTGAGGACAGGGTTAGTTGAGCTGAAGGACAGGGTTAGTTGAGCTGAGGGACAGGGTTAGGTTGAGCTGAAGGACAGGGTTAGTTGAGCTGAAGGACAGGGTTAGGTTGAGCTGAAGGACAGGGTTAGGTTGAGCTGAAGGACAGGGTTAGTTGAGCTGAAGGACAGGTTAGGTTGAGCTGAAGGACAGGGTTAGTTGAGCTGAAGGACAGGGTTAGGTTGAGCTGAGGGACAGGGTTAGGTTGAGCTGAAGGACAGGGTTAGGTTGAGCTGAAGGACAGGGTTAGTTGAGCTGAAGGACAGGGTTAGGTTGAGCTGAAGGACAGGGTTAGTTGAGCTGAGGACAGGGTTAGTTGAGCTGAAGGACAGGGTTAGGTTGAGCTGAAGGACAGGGTTAGTTGAGCTGAGGACAGGGTTAGTTGAGCTGAGGGACAGGGTTAGGTTGAGCTGAAGGACAGGGTTAGTTGAGCTGAGGACAGGGTTAGTTGAGCTGAAGTACAGGGTTAGTTGAGCTGAAGGGACAGGGTTAGGTTGAGCTGAAGGACAGGGTTAGTTGAGCTGAAGTACAGGGTTAGTTGAGCTGAAGGGACAGGGTTAGGTTGAGCTGAAGGACAGGGTTAGTTGAGCTGAGGGACAGGGTTAGGTTGAGCTGAAGGACAGGGTTAGTTGAGCTGAGGGACAGGGTTAGGTTGAGCTGAAGGACAGGGTTAGTTGAGCTGAGGGACAGGGTTAGTTGAGCTGAAGGACAGGGTTAGGTTGAGCTGAAGGACAGGGTTATTTGAGCTGAGGACAGGGTTAGTTGAGCTGAAGGACAGGTTAGGTTGAGCTGAAGGACAGGGTTAGTTGAGCTGAGGGACAGGGTTAGTTGAGCTGAGGGACAGGGTTAGTTGAGCTGAGGGACAGGGTTAGTTGAGCTGAGGGACAGGGTTAGTTGAGCTGAGGGACAGGGTTAGTTGAGCTGAGGGACAGGGTTAGTTGAGCTGAAGGACAGGGTTAGTTGAGCTGAAGGACAGGGTTAGTTGAGCTGAAGGACAGGGTTAGTTGAGCTGAGGGACAGGGTTAGTTGAGCTGAGGGACAGGGTTAGTTGAGCTGAAGGACAGGGTTAGTTGAGCTGAAGGACAGGGTTAGTTGCGCTGAAGGACAGGGTTAGTTGAGCTGAGGGACAGGGTTATTTGAGCTGAGGGACAGGGTTAGTTGAGCTGAAGGACAGGGTTAGGGTTGGTTGAGCTGAAGGACAGGGTTATTTGAGCTGAGGGACAGGGTTAGGTTGAGCTGAGGGACAGGGTTAGTTGAGCTGAAGGACAGGTAAATTGTAAAATGTAAATTGAATTCATGTAAATATTACAGTTTTGAAAACATAGATTGTCTAACCAAAGTGGTCACGGTAATTTTAGCTATTACCAATCTTGTAGCTAGCTAGGTTAGCTAAACAGGCCCTGTTATTACCTCATATCCTAGACTTTAAACAGGCCCTGTTATTACCTCATATCCCAGACTTTAAACAGGCCCTGTTATTACCTCATATCCCAGACTTTAAACAGGCCCTGTTGTTACCTCATATCCCAGACTATAAACAGGCCCTGTTGTTACCTCATATCCCAGACTTTAAACAGGCCCTGTTATTACCTCATATCCCAGACTTTAAACAGGCCCTGTTATTACCTCATATCCCAGACTTTAAACAGGCCCTGTTGTTACCTCATATCCCAGACTATAAACAGGCCCTGTTGTTACCTCATATCCCAGACTTTAAACAGGCCCTGTTATTACCTCATATCCCAGACTTTAAACAGGCCCTGTTGTTACCTCATATCCCAGACTATAAACAGGCCCTGTTGTTACCTCATATCCCAGACTTTAAACAGGCCCTGTTATTACCTCATATCCCAGACTTTAAACAGGCCCTGTTATTACCTCATATCCCAGCAATAATGGCTTGCATTACGCTTGGGAAGAAAACACTTCAATTTGCTCCACTTGCCATTTGCTCAACCATTGGCTCAACTTGTCCCATGGTCATTGGTGCATTTTACCCCAAGGCAAACATTTACTGCTACAAGGATGCACTTTGTAAACGTGCACTCGTGCGTTTACACTCATGCGTGCACTCACAGCAGGGGTGAGCTGGGGAGAGGAGAGCAGAGGAGAAGAGAGGAGAGAGGAGGGGATGGCAGAGAGGAGAGGAGAGGAGAGGAGAGGAGAGGAGAGGAGAGGAGAGGAGAGGAGGAGAGGAGAGGAGAGGAGAGGAGAGGAGAGGAGAGGAGAGGAGAGGAGAGGAGAGGAGAGGAGAGGAGAGGAGAGGAGAGAAGAGGAGAGGAGATGGCAGAGTGGAGAGGAGAGGAGAGGAGGGGATGGCAGAGTGGAGAGGAGAGTAGAGAGGAGAGTAGAGAGGAGAGTAGAGGAGAGGAGAGGGGAGGGGAGTGATGTAGTGTGTTCTGGTACGGTGGGTATCTTAAATATTCACCCACCTTAGATTTTTCACTGTGTGAAATAATAGCAATGATGTAAAGTACTTAAGTAAATATTTGAGTACTACCTAAGTAGTTTTTTTGGGGGTATCTGTACTTTACTATTTATATTTTTGACAACTTTTACTTCACTACATTCCTAAAGAAAATATTGATATTTTTACTGAGTGTTGGAGTGTGCCTCTGGCTTTCCGTAAATTAAAGTATTATATTTTATGGCGTCATCTGATTTGCTTAATATAAGACATTTGAAATGATTTGAACTTTTACTTTTGATACTTCAGTTATTTAAAACCAAATACTTTTAGAATTTTACTTGGTGACTTTTGCTTTTACTTGACAAACTTTCTATTAAGGTATCCATACTTTAACAACTTGGTACTTTTTCCACCACTGAAAAACAAGGGTTGATGATTTCTGGACGACTACCGCGTCTGGGAACCAGAGAGAGAGAGGGGGAAGGAGGGTTTGAGAGGGGGAGCCAGAGAGAGAGAGAGAGAGAGAGAGGGAAGGAGGGTTTGAGAGGGGGAACCAGAGAGAGAGAGAGAGAGAGAGGGAAGGAGGGTTTGAGAGGGGGAGACAGAGAAAGAGAGGGAAGGAGGTTTTGAGAGGGGGAGACAGAGAGAGAGAGAGAGAGAGAGAGAGAGGGAAGGAGAGTTTGAGAGGGGGAGCCATCCCTCTTACCCTTCTCTCTCTCTCTCCCATGTATCTTTCTTTCCCCTGTGTTGCCCCACAGAGGTGTTGTTTTAGAACAGCTAGTCATGCTGCAGAGCTGTCTGTGCTGGGGGAAGAGATGGGGAGCAACACCATGCTGGTCCTGTCCAGAGGGTTCAGCTACGTCAGCTCTATCCCTCGTGACGGGGTGACGGGGCGACGGGTGAGAGGGTGAAGGGGAATTAGCACCAAGACATGGAAACAGGGAAGTCCATATTCCTCTTCCTGTTTGCATAAGCAGCATTCAACTCTTCATCTCAACAAATCAAAAGCCAGACGGCTAATTTTCAACCGCAGTCCCTGGGCAGGTTATTAAAAAACAATTACAATGCAGACAATCAATGAGCAGTGAGCACACGCAGAGCAACATAGGACAAGCAAGACATAGCATGCAGACAGAGAAACATAGAACAAGCAAGAAGTAGCATACAGACAGAGCAACATAGGACAAGCAAGACATAGCATTCAGACAGAGCAACATAGAACAAGCAAGACGTAGCATGCAGACAGAGAAACATAGAACAAGCAAGACGTAGCATTCAGACAGAGCAACATAGAACAAGCAAGACGTAGCATACAGACAGAGCAACATAGAACAAGCAAGACGTAGCATACAGACAGAGCAACATAGAACAAGCAGGAAGTAGCATACAGACAGAGCAACATAGAACAAGCAAGACGTAGCATTCAGACAGAGCAACATAGAACAAGCAAGACGTAGCATACAGACAGAGCAACATAGAACAAGCAAGACGTAGCATACAGACAGAGCAACATAGAACAAGCAGGAAGTAGCATACAGACAGAGCAACATAGAACAAAAAGCAACAAGTTTGCAGACGGTTCCACTCTACTGTTGGCTACTGTGTCCGTCACAGGGTGGAAAAGGTTCTGGGTTGAGCAGGCAGAGTGAAGTAGAGATCAGGTTCTGTTAGATCTGGGTTGAGCAGGCAGAGTGAAGTAGAGACCAGGTTCTGTTAGATCTGGGTTGAGCAGGCAGAGTGAAGTAGAGACCAGGTTCTGTTAGATCTGGGTCGAGCAGGCAGAGTGAAGTAGAGATCAGGTTCTGTTAGATCTGGGTTGAGCAGGCAGAGTGAAGTAGAGACCAGGTTCTGTTAGATCTGGGTCGAGCAGGCAGAGTGAAGTAGAGATCAGGTTCTGTTAGATCTGGGTTGAGCAGGCAGAGTGAAGTAGTGACCAGGTTCTGTTAGATCTGGGTCGAGCAGGCAGAGTGAAGTAGAGATCAGGTTCTGTTAGATCTGGGTCGAGCAGGTAGAGTGAAGTAGTGACCAGGTTCTGTTAGATCTGGGTCGAGCAGGCAGAGTGAAGTAGTGACCAGGTTCTGTTAGATCTGGGTCGAGCAGGCAGAGTGAAGTAGTGACCAGGTTCTGTTAGATCTGGGTCGAGCAGGCAGAGTGAAGTAGAGACCAGGTTCTGTTAGATCTGGGTTGAGCAGGCAGAGTGAAGTAGTGACCAGGTTCTGTTAGATCTGGGTCGAGCAGGCAGAGTGAAGTAGAGACCAGGTTCTGTTAGATCTGGGTTGAGCAGGCAGAGTGAAGTAGAGACCAGGTTCTGTTAGATCTGGGTTGAGCAGGCAGAGTGAAGTAGTGACCAGGTTCTGTTAGATCTGGGTTGAGCAGGCAGAGTGAAGTAGTGACCAGGTTCTGTTAGATCTGGGTTGAGCAGGCAGAGTGAAGTAGTGACCAGGTTCTGTTAGATCTGGGTCGAGCAGGCAGAGTGAAGTAGTGACCAGGTTCTGTTAGATCTGGGTCGAGCAGGCAGAGTGAAGTAGAGACCAGGTTCTGTTAGATCTGGGTCGAGTAGGCAGAGTGAAGTAGAGACCAGGTTCTGTTAGATCTGGGTTGAAACTGGATCTTTTTTGGCACGTCAATATTTTTGTCTTACTGAGATTTACTGTCAGGGCCCAGGTCTGACAGACTCTGTGCAGAAGATCTAGGTGCTGCTGTAGGCCCTCCTTGGTTGGGGACAGATCTAGGTGCTGCTGTAGGCCCTCCTTGGTTGGGGACAGATCTAGGTGCTGCTGTAGGCCCTCCTTGGTTGGGGACAGATCTAGGTGCTGCTGTAGGCCCTCCTTGGTTGGGGACAGATCTAGGTGCTGCTGTAGGCCCTCCTTGGTTTGGGGACAGATCTATGTGCTGATGTAGGCCCTCCTTGGTTGGGGACAGATCTGGGTGCTGCTGTAGGCCCTCCTTGGTTGGGGACAGATCTAGATGCTGCTGTAGGCCCTCCTTGGTTGGGGACAGATCTGGGTGCTGCTGTAGGCCCTCCTTGGTTGGGGACAGTAGCACCAGATCATCAGCAAACAGTAGACATTTGACTTCAGATTCTGGTAGGGTAAGGCCTGGTGCTGTAGACTGTTCTAGTACCCTCGCCAATTCGTTGAAATACAGTGCCTTTGAAAAGTATTCAGACCCCTTGACTTTTTCCACATTTGGTTACATTACAGCCTTATTCTAAAATGGATTAAATTGATAAAAATCCTCAGCAATCTACATCTAATACCCCATAATGACAAAGATAACAGGTTTTTAGAACATTTAGTAAATTGACTAAAAATAAATAACAGAAATACCTTATTTACATAAGTATTCAAACCATTTGCTATATTGTATTTACGTCACCACCATGGCCTATTTATTGCCTTAACTTACCTCATTTGCACTCACTGTATATAGACTTTTTGTTTTCTTTTGTTCTACTGTATTAATGACTGTATGTTTGTTTTACTCCATGTGTAACTCTGTGTTGTTGTATGTGTCGAATTGCTTTGCTTTATCTTGGCCAGGTCGCAATTGTAAATGAGAACTTGTTCTCAACCTAGCCTACCTATGGTTAAATAAAGGACTTGTTCTCAACTAGCCTACCTGGTTAAATAAAGGTGAAATAAAATAAAATAAAAAAATAAAAATGTGTTATGGGACTCATAATTGAGCTCAGGTGCATTCTGTTTCCATTGATCATCCTTGAGATGTTTCCACAACTTGATTAGAGTCCAGCTGTGATAAATTCAATTGATTGGACATGATTTGGAAAGGTGCACACCTGTCTATGTAAGGTTCCACAGTCGACAGTGCATGTCAGAGCTAAAACCAAGCCATGAGGTCGAAGGAATTGTCCGTAGAGCTCCGAGACATGATTGTGTCGAGGCTCAGATCTGGGGAAGGGTACCAAAAAATGTATGCAGCATTGAAGGTCCCCAAGAACACTGTGGCCTCTATCATTCTTAAATGGAAGAAGTTTGGAATTGTCACGTCCTGACCAGTTAAAGGGGTTATTTGTCATTGTAGTTTGGTCAGAGCGTGGCAGGGGGTGTTTGTTTTGTGTGTTTCGGTGTTTTTGGTTTATGTTCTATATTTTATATTTCTATGTTTATTCTAGTTTTCTATTTCTATGTTGTGTTTTTCAATGACCTCCAATTAGAGGCAGCTGGTTGTCGTTGTCTCTAATTGGAGGCCATATTTAAGTGTGTTCATTTTTCACTTGTGTTTTGTGGGTGGTTGTTCCTAGTATAGTCTGTGCAGCTTACTGGACTGTTTTCATCGTTGGTTTTGTTTAAGTGTCGTCTCTTTAATAAAGTAAAGAAGATCATCAATATACCCGCTGCATTTTGGTCCACTCCTTACGACGCCCGTGACAGGAATCACCGAGACTCTTCCTAGAGTTGGCCGCCCGGCCAAACTGAGCAATCTGGGGTGAAGGGCCTTGGTCAGTTAGATGACCAAGAACCAGATGGTCACTCTGACAGAGCTCCAGAGTTCCTCTGTGGAGATGGGAGAACCTTCCAGAAGGACAAGCCATCTCTGCACCACTCCACTAATCAGGCCTTTATGGTAGAGTGGCCAGACGGAAGCCACTCCTCAGTAAAATGCACGACAGACTGCTTGGAGTTTGCCAAAAGGCACCTAAAGGACTCTCAGACCATGAGAAACAAGATTCTCTGGTCTGATGAAACCAAGCTTCAACTCTTTGGCCTGAATGCCTAGCGTCACATCTGGAGGAAACCTGTTACCATCCTTACGGTGAACCATGGTGGTGGCAGCATCATGCTGTGGGGATGTTTTTCAGTCTCATGGACTGGGAGACTAGTCAGGATCAAGGGAAAGGTGAACGGAGCAAAGCACAAAGAGATAATTGACGGAAACCTGCTCCAGAGCGCTCAGGACCTTAGACTGGGGCGAAGGTTCACCTTCCAACAGGACAACGACTCTAAGCACACAGCCAAGACAACGCAGGAGTGGCTTCGGGACAAGTGTCTGAATGTCCTTGAGTGGCCCAGCCAGAGCCGGGACTTGAACCTGATCGAACATCTCTGGAGAGACCTGACAGAGCTTGAGAGGATCTGTAGAGAAGAATGGGAGAAACTCCCCAAATACAGGTGTGCCAAGCTTGTAGTGTCATACCCAAGAAGACTCGAGGCTGTAATCGCTACCAAAGGTGCTTCAACAAAGTACGAGTAAAGGGTCTGAATACTTATATAAATGTGATATTTCATTTTTTTTCTTTTTTTTCTATGCTAAAACCTGTTTTTGCTTTGTCATTATGGGGTATTGTGTCTAGATTGATGAGGAAAAAAATCTATGTAAGGGAACACCCCCCCTGAAATGGACAAAAATGAATGGGATCTTATTGGCACCGTACGAAACATATACACGATGTACCACTCAAATGGACGTTGTTTCATTCAAACCTGATTGCAAATGGCATATGGCAAATGCCAAGTGTCACACAGCAAAAAAAACTATAGATGGCGAGCGTGCTCCACCGTAAATGTTCTTATTGCAAATGTAACACAAGTCATGACCCAAGAGTAAAATTTTGAAAATTTGAAAATAAAATCAAAACTTATCACCCCCTTATAAAAGTGCTTTCTGGATTGTTTTTTGAAATATTTCGATTTTTTTTGGACAATTACACATGTATAAGAACTGTATGAACATATGTTTGTCATATTTTATTGTCATAATTTTTTTAATTGTGCGTAAGGCATATGTTTTGTCCATTTGCAATATGATTTCATAGGAAGTCAAAAGTCAAAGGGACCGTACATTTGCAATATGGAGTTTCTCATCAATCATACAGCAAAGGCCAAAATGTGCCCTTCATGTATGTATTCAATTTTGGAATAAGGCTGTAACGTAACAAAATGTGAAAAAGGTCAAGGGATCTGAATACTTTCCAAAGGTAGCGTACATGCTGAAGAGGATAGGGCTCAAGCTGCATCCCTGCCTCACCCCCTGGCCCTGGTGTTTTATGCCAATTTTAACCAAACACTTGTTGTTTATGTACATGGATTTTATAATGCCGTATGTTTTTCCCCCAACAACGCTTTCCATCCATTTGTAGAGCAGACGCTTATGCAAAACTGAGTGAAAAGCTTTTTGGAAGTCAACAAAGCAGAGCAAAGCGACAAGACTTTGCCTTTGTTTAGGTTTGGTTTGTTTGTTTGTCAATTAGGAGCTGGGTGAATACGTGGTCTGTCGTACGGTAATTTGGTAAAAAGCCAATTTGACATTTGCTCAGTACATTGTTTTCAATGAGGAAATGGTACGAGTCTGCTGTTGGAGAATCCAGTGGGTTCTGGTAGTGTTTAATAGTTGATTCTAAGATTTGTATTTGATCATGTTTTTGCTGTTTGTTTGTTATAGAGCCAAACATATTGGAGAAGTGGTTTATCCATACATCTCAATTTTGGATAGATAACTCTTCGTGTCATCGTTTGTTTAGTGTTATCCAATTTTCCCAGAATTGGTTTGAGTCTATGGATTCTCCAATCACATTGAGCTGATTTCTGACATGCTGTTCCTTCTTTTTCCGTAGTGTATTTCTGTATTGTTTTAGTGATTCACCATAGTGAAGGGGTAGACTCAGGTTTTCTGGGTCTCTATGTTTTTGGTTGGATAGGTTTCTCAATTTCTTTCTTAGGTTTTTTGCATTCTTCATCAAACCATTTGTCATTGTTGTTCATTTTCTTCAGTTTTCTGATTTGATAGAGAATCAGAGAGGTCAAATATACTGTTTAGGTTTTATACTGCCAAGTTTACACCTTCACTATTACAGTGGAACGTTTTTGTCCAGGAAGTTGTGTTACATCTGCTCCTGCCATGCCCTCTACTTCTCATACTTCTCATCCTGTGTCTCCCTAACCTGCCACCACTCCCCCCAGGGCTCTCTCCTTCCTCTCTGTGTGTGGGTGTATGTGATTGATGTGAGAGGGAGACAGGGATGATGGAGGCAGAGCGGATCCCCACCAGCTGCAACCTGTTCCATAATCAAGACCTCTACAAATACTCAGCCGTGCCACTTCCACGCTGCCAGATCGTAGCCTCTGCTCAGTCAGTCTGCATTTCAAGCCGTTTGTTCCTGCATAGATCTTGTTATCCTGTTGTGCCTGTTTTTCCCCTAGCCTGACGCTACTTTTCTCTCTGCTACAGTTCCGTCCGCTCTGACTCTGGTCCCTGTCTCCAGTCCCTTGTCTCGTCAGTCCTGCTTCCCTGCCCTGGACCCCTTTGGATTCCGCTCCGGACCTGCTGACCTCGCCCTACTCCCCTTACCTCAGCCTCAGTTCCTGGTTCCCTACTACCTGCTCGAGCTTCCCCTGGCCTGCCCCCCCCCCCCACGGCTTTTCGAAAAAATACATTAGTTACCCTATCCCTGTCTCCTCGTCTGAGTCCGCACTTGGGTTCACCTATTCCGCCCCGCCTAACAAGTTGTCTAAAAGGGATTGAATTTGGTGTTGCTTAATTGGTTTTGGTAGGTCTCCACACTATTTGTTATTAATATACTCAGTTCCTTTGGCTTTGATGCCTCATTATTGAGTATTGCTCTGTTCAAGTAGACTGTGATTTTGCTGTGATCTGATAGGAGTGTCAGTGGGCTGACTGTAAACGCTGTGAGAGACTCTGGGTTGAGGTCAGTGATAAAGTAGTCTACAGTACTACTGCCAAGAGATGAGCTATAGGTGTACCAACCATAGGAGTCCCCTCGAAGCCTACCATTGACTATGTAGATACCCAGCGTGCAACAGAGATGCAGGAGTTGTGACCCGTTTGTGTTGTTTGTTTTGATATAGTTGTGTCTAGGGGGGCGTATGGGAGAGGGAATGCTGTCACCTCCAGGTAGGTGTTAGTCCCCCTGTGTGCTGAAGGTGTCAGGTTCTTGTCCAGTTCTGACGTTTAGGTTGCCACAGACTAGTACATGTCCCTGGGCCTGGAAATGATTTGATTTCCCCCTCCAGGATGGAGAAGCTGTCTTCATTAAAGTATGGGGATTCTAGTGGGGGGATATAGGTAGCACACAGGAGGACATTTTTCTCTTTTGAGATCATTTCCTTTGAATTTCTAGCCAAATGTTCCTGGTTTGATTAATTTAATGGAGTGAGTTAGGTCTGCTCTATAGCAAATTAGCATACCCCCTGAGTGTCTTCCCTGTTTCACACCTGGTAGTGTGGTGGATGGGACTACCAGCTCTCTGTAACTTAGAGGGTAACCAGTGGGTCCGTCTCCTCTATACCACCCACCTGGTAGTTTGGTGGATGAGACTACCAGCTCTCTGTAACCTAGAGGACAACCAGTGGGTCCATCTCCTCTATACCACCCACCAGGTAGTGTGGTGGATGGGACTACCAGCTCTCTGTAACCTAGAGGACAACCAGTGGGTCCATCTCCTCTATACCACCCACCTGGTAGTGTGGTGGATGGGACTACCAGCTCTCTGTAACTTAGAGGACAACCAGTGGGTCCGTCTCCTCTATACCACCTGGTAGTGTGGTGGATGGGACTACCAGCTCTCTGTAACCTAGAGGACAACCAGTGGGTCCGTCTCCTCTATACCACCTGGTAGTGTGGTGGATGGGACTACCAGCTCTCTGTAACTTAGAGGGTAACCAGTGGGTCCGTCTCCTCTATACCACCTGGTAGTGTGGTGGATGGGACTACCAGCTCTCTGTAACCTAGAGGACAACCAGTGGGTCCGTCTCCTCTATACCACCTGGTAGTGTGGTGGATGGGACTACCAGCTCTCTGTAACCTAGAGGGCAACCAGTGGGTCCGTCTCCTCTATACCACCCACCTGGTAGTGTGGTGGATGGGACTACCAGCTCTCTGTAACCTAGAGGGCAACCAGTGGGTCCGTCTCCTCTATACCACCTGGTAGTGTGGTGGATGGGACTACCAGCTCTCTGTAACCTAGAGGACAGTGGGTCCATCTCCTCTATACCACCCACCTGGTAGTGTGGTGGATGGGACTACCAGCTCTCTGTAACCTAGAGGACAGTGGGTCCGTCTCCTCTATACCACCTGGTAGTTTGGTGGATGGGACTACCAGATCTCTGTAACCTAGAGGACAGTGGGTCCGTCTCCTCTATACCACCTGGTAGTGTGGTGGATGGGACTACCAGCTCTCTGTAACTTAGAGGGTACAACAGTGGGTCCGTCTCCTCTATACCACCTGGTAGTGTGGTGGATGGGACTACCAGCTCTCTGTAACCTAGAGGACAACCAGTGGGTCCGTCTCCTCTGTACCACCCACCTGGTAGTTTGGTGGATGGGACTACCAGCTCTCTGTAACCTAGAGGACACCGTGGGTCCATCTCCTCTATACCACCCACCTGGTAGTGTGGTGGATGGGACTACCAGCTCTCTGTAACCTAGAGGACAACCAGTGGGTCCGTCTCCTCTATCCACCCACCTGGTAGTTTGGTGGATGGGACTACCAGCTCTCTGTAACCTAGAGGGCAACCAGTGGGTCCGTCTCCTCTGTACCAGGTTTCTTGTAGGATGACAATGTCTGTATTTCCGATTTCCTTGGTGAAGTCCAGGCTCCTGCTCTTTAGGCCAAAGGCAGATGACCTCAGACCATGGAAATTCCAGGATGAGATAGTGAAGGCTTTGTGTTCCATAAAGTGTCCAATGTTGTTGGTCATGTGGTTTGGCCTCAGATCAGTGTGAGCAGAGCCTGCTGAGCATCTGGTACATGCCATTGGCTTGGGCTAGTGTAAGAGTGGGGGTTGGGCCTGTTTGCCTGCTCCACAGCCTGGGCGTATGTGTGACTTTCATGTTGAGGCCCTCTTTGCGGGGGTGGAGGGCATGGGGTGGGCAGGAGGGGCATAGGTCTGATCTGAGTTGGCCTGAATGGGGTGTGGGCATGGTTAGTTTGGGGAGGTATTAATTGGTTGGGGTGGGGGGTGTGGATGTGGCCGGTGGTGGGGTGTCTGTATGTGGGTCCTCTATGTGTAGGTCCGGTGGGAGGTCCAGGTCTGGGAGAGTGTCTCGCTGGTCTGGGTCGGGGGTGTCTGTATGTGGGTCCTCTATGTGTAGGTCCGGTGGGAGGTCCACGTCTGGGAGAGTGTCTCGCTGGTCTGGGTCGGGGTGTCTGGATGTGGGTCCTCTATGTGTAGGTCCGGTGAGGAGTCCGGGTCTGGGAGAGTGTCTCGCTGGTCTGGGCGGGGTGTCTGGATGTGGGTCCTCTATGTGTAGGTCCGGTGGGAGGTCCAGGTCTGGGAGAGTGTCTCGCTGGTCTGGGCGGGGTGTCTCGCTGGTCTGGGCGGGGTGTCTCGCTGGTCTGGGCGGGGGTGTCTGTTGATCTGTTGCTCCTGTGTGAGGTGTTGAGGCTGCGGTTGAGGGCGATGTCCTTTAGGGTCCGGGCGAAATGGGGCACTGCTGCCTTGTATAGGTGGACTTGGTTGTAAAGGCTGTTCAAGTCCAGGGTGGAGTGGCGGGCCAGGTAAACATTTGGTTTTAAGGCACAGTCACGGGAAATACTTGCGTTTACCTGCTGTATGGTAGCAGGGTGGAGTTAACCACTTGTGTATTGGGGAAAGTAGAAGAAGCTTTTTCAATCACTTCAGTGCTGTGGCCACCCTTTCCTACTGTGCTCTCAGGTCGTTTGTGCCTGTCTGTTGGGTGACCCTAGTTGGTCCTCAGACAGAAGGTCTAGGGTGCGCTGGGTGACCCTAGTTGGTCCTCAGACAGAAGGTCTAGGGTGTTGGGTGCGCTGGGTGACCCTAGTTGGTCCTCAGACAGAAGGTCTAGGGTGCGCTGGGTGACCCTAGTTGGTCCTCAGACAGAAGGTCTAGGGTGCGCTGGGTGACCCTAGTTGGTCCTCAGACAGAAGGTCTAGGAGGTCTCTCTTCACCCTCCTCTTCCTCCTCTTCTCCCTGCCTCTTCACCCTCCTCTTCCTCCTCTTCTCCCTGCCTGCTCCATGGGGATCCTCAGACTGTCTGGAAGGGGAACAGACACCAAGACCTCAGACAACCTATGAAGATGGGAATAAGGTGTCAGAAGCATGGCTTCAGAGGAAGGAGAGTGCAGTTTTCCCACATATCAAATCCCTGTCTCTCTCGTCTGATCTGCTTTCCATTCCCCAAAATGCGCACCAGCCACCGTTCACCTACGGCTGAGATTTGTTTCAACTTAAAATGATCCAAATCTTACACAACACAGTAACAGCAACAGGGAGGTGAGGAGATGCACAGAACAGAGATGATATGAACTACACAGGCAGGATATGAACAGTCCACATGACTCACACATATCACATCTGAGACTCAATACTCTCTGCCCCTGCACCAATCTCTCTCTCCTCTCCAGAGCAGGCAGGTTGCCTAGATTCCCTGTGTGTGATGCTGAATATGAGTCAGAAGCTCTGGTCTCCCCTCCAGTCATCCTCTCCTCTCCTCTCTCCTCTCTCCTCTCCCCTCACCTCCTACTCCTTTCCTCTCACCTCCTCCTCTCTCCTCTCCTCTCCTCTCATCTCCTCCTCCTGTCCTATCCCCTCTCCCTCTCTCCTCTCCCCTCACCTCCCCCTCCTCTCTTCTCACCACCACCTCCTCCTCTCTCATCTCTTCCTCCGCCTCTCCCTCTCACCCCCTACTCATTTCCTCTCCCCTTCTCATCTCCCCTCCGCTGTCCTCTCCTCTCATCTCATCTCCTCTTCTCTCCCCTTCTCCTCTACCCTTCTCCCCCTCCCCTCACCTCCCCTCTCCTCTATTCCTCTCCTCTCCCCTCTCTCCTCTCCGCCTCCCCCTCCTCTCCCCTTCTTCCTCCTCTCCCCTTCTTCCTCCTCTTCACATGACTGTCAGGTTAGGGTTCTACTGGATCACATGACTGTCAGGTTAGGGTTCTACTGGATCACATGACTGTCAGGTTAGGGTTCTACTGGATCACATGAATGTTAGGGTTCTACTGGATCACATGACTGTCAGGTTAGGGTTCTATTGGTTCACATGACTGTCAGGTTAGGGTTCTACTGGATCACATGACTGTCAGGTTAGGGTTCTACTGATTCACATGACTGTCAGGTTAGGGTTCTACTGGATCACATGAGTGTTAGGGTTCTACTGGATCACATGACTGTCAGGTTAGGGTTCTACTGGATCACATGACTGTCAGGTTAGGGTTCTACTGGATCACATGACTGTCAGGTTAGGGTTCTACTGGATCACATGAGTGTCAGGTTAGGGTTCTACTGGATCACATGACTGTCAGGTTAGGGTTCTACTGGTTCACATGACTGCCAGGTTAGGGTTCTACTGGATCACATGACTGTCAGGTTAGGGTTCTACTGATTCACATGACTGTCAGGTTAGGGTTCTACTGGATCACATAAGTGTTAGGGTTCTACTGATTCACATGACTGTCAGGTTAGGGTTCTACTGGATCACATGACTGTCAGGTTAGGGTTCTACTGGATCACATGACTGTCAGGTTAGGGTTCTACTGGATCACATGACTGTCAGGTTAGGGTTCTACTGATTCACATGACTGCCAGGTTAGGGTTCTACTGGATCACATGAGTGTTAGGGTTCTACTGGATCACATGACTGTCAGGTTAGGGTTCTACAGGATCACATGAGTGTCAGGTTAGGGTTCTACTGGATCACATGACTGTCAGGTTAGGGTTCTACTGGATCACATGACTGCCAGGTTAGGGTTCTACTGGATCACATGACTGTCAGGTTAGGGTTCTACTGGATCACATGACTGTCAGGTTAGGGTTCTACTGGATCACATGACTGTCAGGTTAGGGTTCTACTGGATCACATGAATGTTAGGGTTCTACTGGATCACATGACTGTCAGGTTAGGGTTCTACTGGATCACATGAGTGTCAGGTTAGGGTTCTACTGGATCACATGAGTGTTAGGGTTCTACTGGATCACATGACTGCCAGGTTAGGGTTCTACTGGATCACATGACTGTCAGGTTAGGGTTCTACTGGATCACATGACTGTCAGGTTAGGGTTCTACTGATTCACATGACTGTCAGGTTAGGGTTCTACTGGATCACATGAGTGTTAGGGTTCTACTGGATCACATGAGTGTCAGGTTAGGGTTCTACTGGATCACATGACTGTCAGGTTAGGGTT
>NC_138319.1:42580000-42655000 GCF_965601325.2 Salmo salar
GACAGCTGATGTTCTGAAAGAGCTGCAAAACCTGGATCCTCCAAATCAGCCGGGCTAGACAATCTGCACCCTCTCTTTCTAAAATGATCAGCCAAAATTGTTGCAACCCCTATTACTAGCCTGTTCAACCTCTCTGTTCGTATCGTCTGAGATTCCCTAAAGATTGGAAAGCTGCCGCAGTCATCCCCCTCTTCAAAGGGGGAGACACTCTAGACTCAAACTGTTATAGACCTATATCCATCCTGCCCTGCCTTTCTAAGGTCTTCGAAAGCCAAGTTAACAAGCATATCACCGACCATTTTGAATCCCACCGTACCTTCTCCACTATGCAATCTGGTTCCCGAGCTGGTCATAGGTGCACCTCAGCCACGCTCAAGGTCCTAAACGACATCATAACCGCCATCGATAAAAGACAGCACTGTGCAGCCGTCTTCATCGACCTGGCCAAGGCTTTCGACTCTGTCAATCACCGTATTCTTATCGGCAGACTCAATGACCTTGGTTTCTCAAATGACTGCCTCACCTGGTTCACCAACTACTTCTCAGATAGAGTTCAGTGTGTCAAATCGGAGGGCCTGTTGTCCGGACCTCTGGCGGTCTCTATGGGGGTGCCACAGGGTTCAATTCTCGGGCCGACTCTCTTCTCTGTACACATCAATGATGTTGCTCTTGCTGCTGGTGATTCTCTGATCCACCTCTACGCAGACGACACCATTCTGTATACCTCTGGCCCTTCTTTGGACACTGTGTTAAAAAAACCTGAGAAACAGTATTTAAACCCTTTTTACATTGAAGATCTGTGAAGTTATTTATGAATTATCTTTGAAAGGCCAGGGTCATGAAAATGGACGTTTCTTTTTTTGCTGAGTTTATTACATCTTTCATTAAATACATCAATACATGGGTCTTATTGATGAAATGAAACATGTAAATACTTAACATTAAATACATCAATACATGGGTCTTATTGATGAAATTAAACATGTAAATACTTAAGATTAAATACATCAATACATGGGTCTTATTGATGAAATGAAACATGTAAATACTTAACATTAAATACATCAATACATGGGTCTTATTGATGAAATTAAACATGTAAATACTTAACTCGCTCCAAAATAACTTCACAGTCACACACTAAAACAATGTGACCAATAGTTTCCCCTTCTTTATCACAGAAAAGGCATCATTATGTCCTCTAAGTTCATGAATTTAGACAACAAGTTATTGTAAAAGGGTATATTTTGTGCAAGATTTTTAAAGTGAATTTCTTTTACTTTATTTCGTATACAAAATTTGTGAGGGTGCAAGCAAGCTTTCTTCCATTCAATTTCAGTAATATTCTGCATTCCAGCAGAATTTCCCTCTAGGAGAGATCTTGTTCTTGGAGTTAAAGAGTTATCTTAAGAATGTATTATTACATTTCTGATCCAGCAGGGGGCAAACTTCTAACATAAATTGTGCATCTATCTTGACATGTTCTCCAAAACACTAATGAGATTTCATTAATTGAGTAAGTTCTGAAGGTATTGCTTTGCATATAGAATTAAATTATTTATAATATATTGGTAAGTTATATGTTTCTAATAAATTCCTACAAGAGAGTATATTTCCTTCTTTGTCAAATAAATCAAGCACAAATATAATATTTCTTTCAAACCACTTAGGAAAGAACAAAGACTTGTTTTTAACCTCAATATCTTTGTTGTTCCACAGAAGTGCGTTGTGTGGGGAGAAGTTGTAGACATTAACATAGTTTCCAGGCTAAAAGTGCTTGTTCGTGAAATTTGGACAGTTTGATGGATAATTTTGCTAGAGAATAGTTGCACTTCCACAAAAAATGAAGACCACCCAATTTCATAAGAATATGACAGGGAATGAAGTACCATATTAATTCAGAGCTAAGCATACCTATTTTTTTCATCCAGTTTACTTTAAAAAGGTGTTGTTGATATCAATGAAATGTAGTACTTCTATCCTACCATCAACTCTTTGGTTTGATATTACAGACTATAGTTTGTGATGTTTATTTTCCCATATAAAGTCGAGGAAAGTGTTGTTGATATCCTTGCTGGTTTGATCAGCTACAGATAGGGATAAAGCAGGGCAGACAAAACGTGACAGACCCTCTGCTTTGGACAGTAAAACCCTTCCAGTAATAGATAGGTCACGCTGGAGCCAGTTGTTAAATAGATGTTGTTTTCTTTCATCTTTGAGAGAACGGACAAATTTTTTTTTTTTCTCACAAATATTTCACATTATCTTTCACTGGAATTTTCTCAACAGATTTGAGTTATGTAGGGACCAGGCTGGGAACCTCTAACCCTGGTAATATGACTGGTAAATAGAACAGGCTGGGTCATTTGAGTTATGTAGGGACAATATTTCACATTTATTTAAGTTAAGTTCCAGACCAGAAGCTGAAGAGTCTACCTAGTTAAATAAAAGTTAAATAAATAAAATAAATAAATGAGAGAGAATGATTTGATAGTATTAAATGCAATAGCAACTTGATCCTTGTCTTTTAAAAACAGAGTTGTATCATCTGCTAGAAATACCTTTTAATTCCGGGTTGTTCAAAATGCTAATAGGTATTCTACAACCCTGGCGTACACTACGGTGAATATTATATATTTTAGATGTGTTACGATTAATCATAATATAACTATTCATATCTTTATAAAACATATTGATAACAGAGACAAAAGCTAGTCCCGAAAACAAAAAGTGTATAACAAATGTATTAGGAACTTGTGTTCTATTGTATCAAATGCTTTGCAAAAAGTGGAGGAATAAAATAATACAGTTGGAGTCAACTGAATGAGCATAATCAATCAACTCTAAAACTAACCCAATGTAACAGCTGGTGTGGTGACCTTTCATGAAACCAGTTTAGATTTCATTAATAATAAGGTGGTTTAGACCCATTTTAAGTCTATTAGCATATGCTAAAGTTGTCAATTTATAATATGTATTTAATAATGCAATAGGTCTTTCATTATCTATGTACAGGGGATCTTTACCCCTTGTTTCATGGTAATAATCATCTCACCATTAGCTACGCATTCTTGGAACATGTTGAATATTGGTCCCTCTAAAATGTTCCCAAAAGTGTAAATACAATTCCACAGAAAGACCATCTGTTCCAGGTGCTTTGCCCTTCATTGTCACTTCCTGATCTGATTCACCTGTCCTTGTGATTGTCTGCACCCCCTCCAGGTATCGTTGATTTTCCCCAGTGTATTTATCCCTGTGTTTCCTGTCTCTCTGTGTATTTATCCCTGTGTTTCCTGTCTCTCTGTGTATTTATCCCTGTGTTTCCTGTCTCTCTGTGTATTTATCTCTGTGTTTCCTGTCTCTCTGTGTATTTATCCCTGTGTTTCCTGTCTCTCTGTGTATTTATCCCTGTGTTTCCTGTCTCTCTGTGTATTTATCCCTGTGTTTCCTGTCTCTCTGTGTATTTATCTCTGTGTTTCCTGTCTCTCTGTGTATTTATACCTGTGTGTCCTGTCTCTCTGTGTATTTATCTCTGTGTTTCCTGTCTCTCTGTGTATTTATCCCTGTGTTTCCTGTCTCTCTGTGTATTTATCCCTGTGTTTCCTGTCTCTCTGTGTATTTATCCCTGTGTTTCCTGTCTCTCTGTGTATTTATCTCTGTGTTTCCTGTCTCTCTGTGTATTTATACCTGTGTTTCCTGTCTCTCTGTGTATTTATCTCTGTGTTTCCTGTCTCTCTGTGTATTTATCCATGTGTTTCCTGTCTCTCTGTGTATTTATCCCTGTGTTTCCTGTCTCTCTGTGTATTTATACCTGTGTTTCCTGTCTCTCTGTGTATTTATCTCTGTGTTTCCTGTCTCTCTGTGTATTTATCCATGTGTTTCCTGTCTCTCTGTGTATTTATCTCTGTGTTTCCTGTCTCTCTGTGTATTTATACCTGTGTTTCCTGTCTCTCTGTGTATTTATCTCTGTGTTTCCTGTCTCTCTGTGTATTTATCCATGTGTTTCCTGTCTCTCTGTGTATTTATCCTTGTGTTTCCTGTCTCTCTGTGTATTTATCTCTGTGTTTCCTGTCTCTCTGTACCAGTTCATCTTGTATGTTTCCAAGTCAACCAGCGTTTCTCCTGCTTTTAGCATTCTCCTTTTTCTAGTCCTCCAGGTTTTCACCCTTGCCTGTTTCTGGACTTTGACCCTTCGCCTGTCTGACCATTCTGCCTGCCTTGACCTCGAGCCTGTCCGCCACTCTGTACCTCCTGGACTCTGAACTGGTTTTGACCTTTTTGCCTGTCCATGACCGTTCTCTTGCCTACCCCTTTGGATTATTAAACATTGTAAGACTCCAACCATCTGCATCTGGGTCTCGCCTTGTACCTTGATAATTATAGATATAAGAGCATCTCTCATCTCTAATATAGAAAACTCCTCTTCACATATGGACTTGAACTCATCAGAAATAATTGGAACATGACCATGGACATGTTTTATAAAATGTTCACATTCAGTTCCATTAGATTAGATGTATACATGTGTTCATTGAAAGAATACACAGTTGGAGATGACGTTAGGGGTCTTTACAAGGCGTTGTCAATATTTAAGACAGATTTTCTCTCATAGTTCCTTTTTTTTTAAGAGCAAAACAATATCTTGTGTTTTTCTCACCCTCGTCGACCCATCTTGCTCTAATTCTAATAAAGGCCCCATTTAACTAAATCAATGTACATTTGATCTGGTTCTATTCCAGATGTATTCACATCTGTTTCTTCCTCTGCTGAAAGGGTATACTTTTCTAAAAGAACATAACATGTATTCATAAGCTCATCTTTAAAACATTTTTTGCTTCTTTAGTTCATTACTGCGTAATAAATATTTCCCAGTTACTTCCATGCGTTGATTCTAAATAATTCCGAGTTAAACGAGTCTATGATCAAGTTCTTTAGTTCTTTATGCCGTTGTACATACTGTAAAAGCGGGGGGGATAAATGAGAAACAGATCAATTCTGAATTTGACTTTCATTGACATATTAATTACACTTAGGTGTATTCGTTACATTTTCCTACTTAATAAGAAGAGCCATGTATCGATCACTGTCAGTGCACTGCAAAATGAGGTGTCACTATTCTGAGATCGTCTTTAGTTATTTCTAGGTGGAAATCAGCGATGAGACGTCCGCTCTGTGTGTGATTAGCCATCCTTACGCGATCAGCGATGAGACGTCCGCTCTGTGTGTGATTAGCCATCCTTACGCGATCAGCGATGAGACGTCCGCTCTGTGTGTGATTAGTCATCCTTAAGCGGCTCCTTCATGGGTTGCTAGGCAACCGGAAACGCCTCGACGTTAGCATCTCTCTTTCTGTAACGTTTAGCTTCTCTCTCTCTGTAACGTTTAGCTTCTCTCTCTGTAACGTTTAGCTTCTCTCTCTCTGTAACGTTTAGCATCACTAAGTTGAGAAGTTTAACATGGCTGACACAGATCCAGTTTGTTTAGTAAGTTTTTATTTTTAGCTAATACGTTTTATTAGCCAGCTAGCTAGCTAGCTAGAATTGTAATCTCGGATATGATTTATTTGTGAAGGCTGGTGGAGCGATGAAGTTGCCTGCCAGTTGGTTGGTGCTAACTGTCTGGCTAGCTAGATATTTAACGTTAGCTAGTTGTGTCTAACAGGTTTATGTTGGGGGGGGTAAAACACAGCTTGTTACAATGATACTATATCTATTACTGAAAGTAAGCTTTAATGTCTACTCTTATCCTCAGGCTTCACTGGTATACTTCATGGGTGAGAAGTTCTATAGGCAATCCATACACACAGCTGAGTGCTATCTGAACATGTACAGGCAGGATCCTGTTCTGCTGTTTTTTAAAGGTTTTGGGATACTAATGGAAGGTACAACCAACAGTATATTGGACTCTTTTCATGTATTGACTCAACATTGTTGATGGCAGATTCTGTCATTTGTCTGAGACTAGGCTATACACAAGAGGAGTACGATCACTACGGTTCTGCGTTATTCAATGCTAGGTCGAACCCAGGAGGCCATGAGAGAGCTGGAACAGGTGAAGGACAAACCCACCGTGGCCATATGCTCCAGCATGGCTCTTATCTGTGCGCACAAGCGAAGTGATATGATTGGTGAGTGGGTGGGTGGATAGGCCTAGATTTAATGGTCTGTTCCAATTGGCTAATCTTCTAGTTGTCCTTAACCTCCCATCCTTTTGTTTGATATGAAATGGAATAGTAGAATATTAGGCCGTGTGTTATGTAGAGTGTGTTTTATCTCTTGTCTGCAGATCACGAGGCTGTGTCAGCGCTGGAGACCCACGTGAGGAATATCCGTAAGACAGCAGGAGAGAAGGCCCTGTTCTACGGAGCCCTGTTCCTGTGGCTCATGGGCCGCGTTGACAAGGCCAAAGACTACATCGACAAGATACTAAAGATATCCAAGTCCTCAAAAGAGGTCCGTACCAATGCATGACACCGATATTATTCAGCTGTCATTTAGGCTCATATGAAGCTAAATAGTATGATTTCAAACATAGTAAACCTGATTTTTCATGTGCTAAAGTGCATGACAAATCTATGAATGATATTTTCTGTAGATCCAAAGTAATCCCGTGATTGGTCAGAAGACATTGCGGTGAAAGTCTAGTTGTTCTTCTCATTCCCAGGCGTCCATCCTAAAGGGCTGGGTGGATATGAACTCAGAGGATGAGTTTCAGAGGGACAACGCTATCTTCTACCTGGATGGAGGAGGGCAGCACTCCAGGGATGTGTTCGGCCTGATGGGAAAGGTACCACAATGCACAGCAGCAGCTCTCCCTTTGGTTGACTGATTGTAAACTATTGTTATAAAAGTATTTGTTTGAGAGGCTACAGCTGTGATGGTTGGCTGTAGGCACACCAGTCCAAGGAAAAGTGACCTAACATTTGTTGATGAATGAATTTAACCTGATGGTTTCCATTCCTTGTTTCACAGGCCAAGTACTTTATGAACAAGCATAACTTCACTGGATCCCAGCAGGTGGTGAATCAGATAGTGACCTCCCACTCAGACTTCCTCCCTGGTCTGATGCTGAAGATGAAGCTGTTCCTGGCTCTACAGGACTGGGAGCAGACCCTGGATACAGCTGCTAGGTAACTAGAACCATAACCCTACAGGACTGGGAGCAGACCCTGGATACAGCTGCTAGGTAACTAGAACCATAACCCTACAGGACTGGGAGCAGACCCTGGATACAGCTGCTAGGTAACTAGAACCATAACCCTACAGGACTGGGAGCAGACCCTGGATACAGCTGCTAGGTAACTAGAACCATAACCCTACAGGACTGGGAGCAGACCCTGGATACAGCTGCTAGGTAACTAGAACCATAACAGTACAGGACTGGGAGCAGACCCTGGATACAGCTGCTAGGTAACTACAACCATAACCCTACAGGACTGGGAGCAGACCCTGGATACAGCTGCTAGGTAACTACAACCATAACCCTACAGGACTGGGAGCAGACCCTGGATACAGCTGCTAGGTAACTACAACCATAACCCTACAGGACTGGGAGCAGACCCTGGATACAGCTGCTAGGTAACTAGAACCATAACCCTACAGGACTGGGAGCGGACCCTGGATACAGCTGCTAGGTAACTAGAACCATAACCCTACAGGACTGGGAGCGGACCCTGGATACAGCTGCTAGGTAACTACAACCATAACCCTACAGGACTGGGAGCAGACCCTGGATACAGCTGCTAGGTAACTACAACCATAACCCTACAGGACTGGGAGCGGACCCTGGATACAGCTGCTAGGTAACTAGAACCATAACCCTACAGGACTGGGAGCGGACCCTGGATACAGCTGCTAGGTAACTAGAACCATAACCCTACAGGACTGGGAGCGGACCCTGGATACAGCTGCTAGGTAACTAGAACCATAACCCTACAGGACTGGGAGCAGACCCTGGATACAGCTGCTAGGTAACTAGAACCATAACCCTACAGGACTGGGAGCAGACCCTGGATACAGCTGCTAGGTAACTACAACCATAACCCTACAGGACTGGGAGCAGACCCTGGATACAGCTGCTAGGTAACTAGAACCATAACCCTACAGGACTGGGAGCGGACCCTGGATACAGCTGCTAGGTAACTAGAACCATAACCCTACAGGACTGGGAGCGGACCCTGGATACAGCTGCTAGGTAACTAGAACCATAACCCTACAGGACTGGGAGCGGACCCTGGATACAGCTGCTAGGTAACTAGAACCATAACCCTACAGGACTGGGAGCGGACCCTGGATACAGCTGCTAGGTAACTACAACCATAACCCTACAGGACTGGGAGCAGACCCTGGATACAGCTGCTAGGTAACTAGAACCATAACCCTACAGGACTGGGAGCAGACCCTGGATACAGCTGCTAGGTAACTACAACCATAACCCTACAGGACTGGGAGCGGACCCTGGATACAGCTGCTAGGTAACTAGAACCATAACCCTACAGGACTGGGAGCAGACCCTGGATACAGCTGCTAGGTAACTAGAACCATAACCCTACAGGACTGGGAGCGGACCCTGGATACAGCTGCTAGGTAACTACAACCATAACCCTACAGGACTGGGAGCAGACCCTGGATACAGCTGCTAGGTAACTACAACCATAACCCTACAGGACTGGGAGCAGACCCTGGATACAGCTGCTAGGTAACTACAACCATAACCCTACAGGACTGGGAGCAGACCCTGGATACAGCTGCTAGGTAACTAGTACCATAACCCTACAGGACTGGGAGCAGACCCTGGATACAGCTGCTAGGTAACTAGAACCATAACCCTACAGGACTGGGAGCAGACCCTGGATACAGCTGCTAGGTAACTACAACCATAACCCTACAGGACTGGGAGCAGACCCTGGATACAGCTGCTAGGTAACTAGAACCATAACCCTACAGGACTGGGAGCAGACCCTGGATACAGCTGCTAGGTAACTAGAACCATAACCCTACAGGACTGGGAGCAGACCCTGGATACAGCTGCTAGGTAACTACAACCATAACCCTACAGGACTGGGAGCAGACCCTGGATACAGCTGCTAGGTAACTAGAACCATAACCCTACAGGACTGGGAGCAGACCCTGGATACAGCTGCTAGGTAACTACAACCATAACCCTACAGGACTGGGAGCGGACCCTGGATACAGCTGCTAGGTAACTACAACCATAACCCTACAGGACTGGGAGCGGACCCTGGATACAGCTGCTAGGTAACTAGAACCATAACCCTACAGGACTGGGAGCAGACCCTGGATACAGCTGCTAGGTAACTAGAACCATAACCCTACAGGACTGGGAGCAGACCCTGGATACAGCTGCTAGGTAACTAGAACCATAACCCTACAGGACTGGGAGCAGACCCTGGATACAGCTGCTAGGTAACTACAACCATAACCCTACAGGACTGGGAGCAGACCCTGGATACAGCTGCTAGGTAACTAGAACCATAACCCTACAGGACTGGGAGCGGACCCTGGATACAGCTGCTAGGTAACTAGAACCATAACCCTACAGGACTGGGAGCGGACCCTGGATACAGCTGCTAGGTAACTAGAACCATAACCCTACAGGACTGGGAGCAGACCCTGGATACAGCTGCTAGGTAACTAGAACCATAACCCTACAGGACTGGGAGCAGACCCTGGATACAGCTGCTAGGTAACTACAACCATAACCCTACAGGACTGGGAGCGGACCCTGGATACAGCTGCTAGGTAACTACAACCATAACCCTACAGGACTGGGAGCAGACCCTGGATACAGCTGCTAGGTAACTAGAACCATAACCCTACAGGACTGGGAGCAGACCCTGGATACAGCTGCTAGGTAACTAGAACCATAACCCTACAGGACTGGGAGCAGACCCTGGATACAGCTGCTAGGTAACTAGAACCATAACCCTACAGGACTGGGAGCAGACCCTGGATACAGCTGCTAGGTAACTAGAACCATAACCCTACAGGACTGGGAGCAGACCCTGGATACAGCTGCTAGGTAACTAGTACCATAACCCTACAGGACTGGGAGCAGACCCTGGATACAGCTGCTAGGTAACTAGTACCATAACCCTACAGGACTGGGAGCAGACCCTGGATACAGCTGCTAGGTAACTAGTACCATAACCCTACAGGACTGGGAGCAGACCCTGGATACAGCTGCTAGGTAACTAGAACCATAACCCTACAGGACTGGGAGCAGACCCTGGATACAGCTGCTAGGTAACTAGAACCATAACCCTACAGGACTGGGAGCAGACCCTGGATACAGCTGCTAGGTAACTACAACCATAACCCTACAGGACTGGGAGCAGACCCTGGATACAGCTGCTAGGTAACTACAACCATAACCCTACAGGACTGGGAGCAGACCCTGGATACAGCTGCTAGGTAACTAGAACCATAACCCTACAGGACTGGGAGCAGACCCTGGATACAGCTGCTAGGTAACTACAACCATAACCCTACAGGACTGGGAGCAGACCCTGGATACAGCTGCTAGGTAACTACAACCATAACCCTACAGGACTGGGAGCAGACCCTGGATACAGCTGCTAGGTAACTAGAACCATAACCCTACAGGACTGGGAGCAGACCCTGGATACAGCTGCTAGGTAACTACAACCATAACCCTACAGGACTGGGAGCAGACCCTGGATACAGCTGCTAGGTAACTAGAACCATAACCCTACAGGACTGGGAGCAGACCCTGGATACAGCTGCTAGGTAACTACAACCATAACCCTACAGGACTGGGAGCAGACCCTGGATACAGCTGCTAGGTAACTACAACCATAACCCTACAGGACTGGGAGCAGACCCTGGATACAGCTGCTAGGTAACTAGAACCATAACCCTACAGGACTGGGAGCAGACCCTGGATACAGCTGCTAGGTAACTAGAACCATAACCCTACAGGACTGGGAGCAGACCCTGGATACAGCTGCTAGGTAACTAGAACCATAACCCTACAGGACTGGGAGCAGACCCTGGATACAGCTGCTAGGTAACTACAACCATAACCCTACAGGACTGGGAGCGGACCCTGGATACAGCTGCTAGGTAACTACAACCATAACCCTACAGGACTGGGAGCAGACCCTGGATACAGCTGCTAGGTAACTAGAACCATAACCCTACAGGACTGGGAGCAGACCCTGGATACAGCTGCTAGGTAACTAGAACCATAACCCTACAGGACTGGGAGCAGACCCTGGATACAGCTGCTAGGTAACTAGAACCATAACCCTACAGGACTGGGAGCAGACCCTGGATACAGCTGCTAGGTAACTAGAACCATAACCCTACAGGACTGGGAGCGGACCCTGGATACAGCTGCTAGGTAACTACAACCATAACCCTACAGGACTGGGAGCAGACCCTGGATACAGCTGCTAGGTAACTACAACCATAACCCTACAGGACTGGGAGCAGACCCTGGATACAGCTGCTAGGTAACTAGAACCATAACCCTACAGGACTGGGAGCGGACCCTGGATACAGCTGCTAGGTAACTAGTACCATAACCCTACAGGACTGGGAGCAGACCCTGGATACAGCTGCTAGGTAACTAGTACCATAACCCTACAGGACTGGGAGCAGACCCTGGATACAGCTGCTAGGTAACTAGAACCATAACCCTACAGGACTGGGAGCGGACCCTGGATACAGCTGCTAGGTAACTACAACCATAACCCTACAGGACTGGGAGCAGACCCTGGATACAGCTGCTAGGTAACTAGAACCCTAACCCTACAGGACTGGGAGCGGACCCTGGATACAGCTGCTAGGTAACTAGAACCATAACCCTACAGGACTGGGAGCGGACCCTGGATACAGCTGCTAGGTAACTAGAACCATAACCCTACAGGACTGGGAGCGGACCCTGGATACAGCTGCTAGGTAACTAGAACCATAACCCTACAGGACTGGGAGCGGACCCTGGATACAGCTGCTAGGTAACTAGAACCATAACCCTACAGGACTGGGAGCGGACCCTGGATACAGCTGCTAGGTAACTAGAACCATAACCCTACAGGACTGGGAGCGGACCCTGGATACAGCTGCTAGGTAACTAGAACCCTAACCCTACAGGACTGGGAGCAGACCCTGGATACAGCTGCTAGGTAACTAGTACCATAACCCTACAGGACTGGGAGCAGACCCTGGATACAGCTGCTAGGTAACTAGAACCATAACCCTACAGGACTGGGAGCAGACCCTGGATACAGCTGCTAGGTAACTAGTACCATAACCCTACAGGACTGGGAGCAGACCCTGGATACAGCTGCTAGGTAACTAGAACCATAACCCTACAGGACTGGGAGCAGACCCTGGATACAGCTGCTAGGTAACTACAACCATAACCCTACAGGACTGGGAGCGGACCCTGGATACAGCTGCTAGGTAACTAGAACCATAACCCTACAGGACTGGGAGCAGACCCTGGATACAGCTGCTAGGTAACTACAACCATAACCCTACAGGACTGGGAGCAGACCCTGGATACAGCTGCTAGGTAACTAGAACCATAACCCTACAGGACTGGGAGCAGACCCTGGATACAGCTGCTAGGTAACTAGAACCATAACCCTACAGGACTGGGAGCAGACCCTGGATACAGCTGCTAGGTAACTAGAACCATAACCCTACAGGACTGGGAGCAGACCCTGGATACAGCTGCTAGGTAACTAGAACCATAACCCTACAGGACTGGGAGCAGACCCTGGGTACAGCTGCTAGGTAACTAGAACCATAACCCTACAGGACTGGGAGCGGACCCTGGATCAGGTCAAGGTGCAAAGCTGTCATAAAGGCAAAGGGTAGCTACTTTGAAGAATCTCAAATATAAAATATATTTTGTTTTGTTTAACTCTTTTTTTGTTGGTTTCGACATGATTCCATATGTGTTATTTCATAGTGTTGATGTCTTCACTATTATTCTACAATGTAGAAAACAGTAAAAATAAAGACAAACCCTGGAATGAGAAGGTGTGTCAAAAACTTTTGACTGGTTCTGTATATTTTATTCAGGATTTTACAGCAAGATGGGCGCAATCTGAAAGCTCTCCAAGTTCTAGCCATCCATACCGTTGTGATGGATGGGGATCCGGTCAAGGTGAGTTCAGTATATGCTAACATAAATGATGCTACATGCTACAGTAGCATTGCACAACCAGACCGATGAATGCTGTAGCCAAACGAGGAAGCTGGCTAGACTTCCTGGTGGTTGTACGAGACTGGTAATACAGTAGATACAATTTTATTTTTGGCCCACAAGCCACTGTGGCAGGTAAATTTAAAAATCTACCAGCCACTCAGATTTTTTTTTACAAGTCTAATTATTTTTCTTCCCGCTAAAATTACACCAACCAAACCCCCCCCAGATGAGACTGCTTTGTAATGTTTCTAAAACAATAAAAGTAATGCGGTATAATTAAGCAATAAGGCCTGAGGAGGTGTGATATATGGCCAATATTCCACGGCTAAGGGCTGTTCTTAGGCCCGACGCAATGTGGAGTGCCTGGATACAGCCCTTAGCCTTGGTATATTGGCCATATATCACAAACCCACTGAGGTGCCTTATTGCTATTCTAAACGGGTTACCAATGTAATTAGAGCAGTACAAATAAATGTTTTATCATACCCGTGGTATACGGTCTGATCTACCACGGCTGTCAGCCAATCAGCACTCAGGGCTCGAACCAGCCAGTTTATGTTTAATTAAAAAAATAGTGACCCGAGCCTTTTAACCAAAATATCACAGATGAGAAAAATTTTCGCCTGCCCCTTTAATAACCTCTTAAGGATCCAAACCTTTTTTTCAATTTTCGCCTAAAATGCCTTAAATCTAACTTCCTGTAGCTCAGGACCAGAAGCAAGGATATAGATATTCTTGGTACCATTTAAAAGGAAATACTTATTGAAGTTAATGGAAATGTGAAATTAATGTAGGAGAATATAACACAATAGATCTGGTAAAAGATAATACAAAGAAAAAAAACATGAGTTTTTTTTTGTACAGTCATCTTTGAAATGCAAGAGAAAGGCCATAATGTATTATTCCAGCCCAGGTGCAATTTAGATTTTTGCCCCTAGATTTTTTTTATTTTTTTATTTATTTCACCTTTATTTAACCAGGTAGGCCAGTTGAGAACAAGTTCTCATTTACAACTGCGACCTGGCCAAGATAAAGCAAAGCTGTGCGACACAAACAACAACACAGAGTTACACATGGAATAAACAAGCGTACAGTCAATAATACAGTAGAAAAAAAAGAAAGTCTATATACAATGTGTGCAAATGGCGTGAGGAGGTAAGGCAATAAATAGGCCATAGTAGCAAAGCAATTACAATTTAGCAGATTAACACTGGAGTGATAGATGTGCAGATGATGATGAGCAGATGATGGTGTGTAAGTAGTGATACTGGTGTGCAAAAAGAGCAGAAAAGTAAATAAAAACAATATGGGGATGAGGTAGGTAGATTGGGTGGGCTATTTACAGATGGACTATGTGGCAGCAGTAGATGTGCAACATTTTAGACTGATCCGAAGAACCATTGCATTTTTGTTCAAAATGTTCTATCAAGATTGCCCAAATGTGCCTAATTGGTGAATTAATACATAACTGTGCACTCTCTCTAATCAATAGCATGGTATTAATTCACTGTAATAGCTACTGTAAATTGGACAGTGCAGTTAGGTTAAATTCTTGTTAATGTTTCTGCCCATATCAGATATGTCTATGTCCTGGGAAATGTGTTACTTACAACCTCATGCTAATCACATTAGCCTACGTTAGCTCAACCGTCCCGCGGAGGGGAACGCCGATCCCATAGGGGCATGGCGTTACCGTGGTAGTGTGACTCGAGTCATGTTTGTGTCTGTGTGATTGGGTCTGACTAGTAGAAGCGTGATCTTCTCTTCCCAACCTGTTGAAACTCAAACATTGAAAAAAATAAAATTGCCAAGAAACAAGGACAAAGATTCAATTCAGTGGACTTTAAAGTAAATTAGACCGAGTTTTATGCGTGTACGCAGCGCTTCTAAAAATGAGTCTTGCACTCCGCTCCCAGTCAGGCAGAGTTGCAGCGCGAGGTGGGGTAGCCTATACGATTCGTCGTTCTTTGACATTTGTGCGATTTTAATTTACCAGCTATGAAACAAAACGGCAGAAAAACTTTGAAAACAGCTACTGCAGCATTTATTATTTTACATGTGATCATACTTGACTTTTTATTCACAAATGTGAGTGAATCGCTTGGAGCCTTGACCAACCGCCAACGTGGCTGGCGAAATATACATCTTATATGCCAATGCTAAATTCTGCCGAGCATTTGGCAGATGTCAATATTAGGCTCTGATGGTTATGTTATGTTTGTAGGCCAAAGAACATCTGCAGGCCCTGGTTAGTGCAGCAGAGGTCTCAGAGCCCTGCTCTCCCAGTCTCCACGTCAGTCTCACCCAGCCCATCAGCAGACTGGTAAGTATTTAGCTGAGTTTAGTAGGGTGGTATGCGAAGCACCAGGGACGTCACTAGACATTCAGAACATCTGGGGCTTTAGCCCTGAAGACCTGGGACTGACTGGGGGGGGGGGGGGGGGGTTGGCAGAAACAGAACATCTGGGGCTTTAGCCCTGAAGACCTGGGACTGACTGGGGGGGTTGGCAGAAACAGAACATCTGGGGCTTTAGCCCTGAAGACCTGGGACTGACTGGGGGGGTTGGCAGAAACAACATCTGGGGCTTAACTCTGAAGACCTGGGACTGACTGGGGGGGTTGGCAGAAACTGTTTTGGCTGTGTTGCATATCTCCATGCTCTCCTGACGCCAAATAATCAACACTTCTTAATATTAATTCAATGGATTGTGGTCGGTAAACCCATGGAATATTTTATTTTTATTTTATTTAACCTTTTATTTACAGTTGAATTCGGAAGTTTACATCCACTTAGGTTGGAGTCATTAAAACTTGTTTTTCAACCAGTCCACAAGGTTCTTGTTAACAAACTATAGTTTTGGCAAGTCGGTTAGGACATCTACTTTGTGCATGACACAAGTCATTTTTCCAACAATTGTTTACAGACAGATTATTTCACTTATAATTCACTGTATCACAATTCCAGTGGGTCAGAAGTTTACATACACTGTTGAATGTGCCTTTAAACAGCTTGGAAAATACCAGAAAATGATGTCAAGGCTTTAGAAGCTTCTGATAGGCTAATTGACATCATTTGAGTCAATTGATTGGAAGTGTGCCTGTGGATGTATTTCAAGGCCTACCTTCAAACTCAGTGCCTCTTTGCTTGACATCATGGGAAAATGAAAAGAAATCAGCCAAGACCTCAGAAAAAAAATTGTAGACCTCCACAAGTCTGGTTCATCCTTGGGAGCAATTTCCAAACGCCTGAAGGTACCAGGTTCATCTGAACAAACAATAGTACGCAAGTATTAACACCATGGGACCACGCAGCCGTCATACCGCTCAGGAAGGAGACGCGTTCTGTCTCCTAGAGATGAACGTACTTTGGTGCGAAAGTGCAAATCAATCCCAGAACAACAGCAAAGGACCTTGTGAAGATGCTGGAGGAAACAGGTACAAAAGTATCTATATCCACAGTAAAACGAGTCCTATATCGACATAACCTGAAAGGCCGCTCAGCAAGGAAGAAGCCACTGCTCCAAAACCGCCATAAAAAAGCCAGACTACGGTTTGCAACTGCACATGGGGACAAAGATCGTACTTTTTGGAGAAATGTCCTCTGGTCTGATGAAGCAAAAATAGAACTGTTTGGCTATAATGACCATCATTATGTTTGGATGAAAAAGGGGGAGGCTTGCAAGCCGAAGAACACCATCCCAACTGTGAAGCACAGGGGTGGCAGCATCATGGTGTGGGGGGGCTTTGCTGCAGGAGGGACTGGTGCACTTCACAAAATAGATGGCATCATGAGGGAGGAAAATTATGTGGATATATTGAAGCAACATCTCAAGACATCAGTCAGGAAGTTAAAGCTTGGTCACAAATGGGTCTTCCAAATGGACAATGACCCCAAGCATACTTCCAAAGTTGTGGCAACATGGCTTAAGGACAACAAAGTCAAGGTATTGGAGTGGCCATCACAAAGCCCTGATCTCAATCCCATAGATCATTTGTGGTGTTGTGTCTTTGGCATCATTAAAGTGAAGACTGTTATTTTAACAAATCAATTCTCTGTAGTTATTATTACGTGATTAAACTAATCGTGTAAATGTAATTAACTAGGACGTCGGGGCACCAAGGAAAATCTTCAGATTACAAAGTTATAATTTTCCTAATATAACTCTTCAGATATTTTATTATCTGATCAATTAGTCTTCTAATTAAGTTTAGTTGATTTATTGATTTATGATTTATTATTTACCTCACGTTAGTCTCATTCCAAACGTCGTAAATTGTTGGTTATCTGCACGAACCCAGTCTTCACTTTGAATCATCCATACATCAATTGTCTTAATCATTTATTTACTAACTAACTAAATAAATAATCACAGAAATGCATAAACAAACAAACAGTAGATATGGTTACAAGGATATGATAGGGGAGGTTCCCTAGTGGGCTAAGCCGATATGACGGCTTGGTGGACAAAGGGAAGTGGGTGTGGACTGAGAAGGGCGCGAAAAACACAATTCACTACACAGTTGATAATTATATTGATTGAAATGCTAAACCTTTGCACATGAACGCTCACTCATTCGGGAATAATTCCAATCAATATATATTTACGCTCAGTGTGTCGTCGTGATCCTTGTTGGAATCGTCCGTCTTTCTGTTGGAAAGTTCATCTGATCGTCTCTGCTCCCATGAAGTCTCTCGTGGTTAGAATGGATACTTCAGAGTCCCATTCAGAAATGTTCTCATAGAGTAGATGTTTTGGCGGTTGGCGGTCTTCGCATCCCAGGTTGACATCATTCCTAGCTGCAGACTAGTAATTAGTATCTAAGAGTTGCTCTTACTCTGTCGGGATCGATAGTCTCAGAGTTTCAACAACCATTACAACCTTAGTTTATACTGAGATTCTTGTGGTCTCTGCTCAAACCTTAGCTCCCTCAATGCTCGATGATCTGAAGGGAATTCCATCAGGTAGGTTATATAGAAAAGGGCTGTCTGCTCATTGGGCCACTGACTTAGTTAAACTTTAAAGAGAATACAATTCTCTCACATTTACATTTACGTCATTTAGCAGACGCTCTTATCCAGAGCGGCTTACAAATTGGTGCATTCACCTTATGATATCCAGTGGAACAACCACTTTACAATAGTGCATCTATATCTTTTTTTTTGGGGGGGGGGGGGGGGGGGGGAGAGGAGAAGGTGGAGACAACAATACATCACACAAAGCAGCCGCAACTGTCAGTAAGAGTGTCCATGATTGAGTCTTTGTGGTGTTAATAACATTCATAAAAATGTAAGAAAAATTGTTGGGAAAAAGTACGTCATTATTTTGTTCCAATGCTTTCATTAACCATTTCCAATATTTGATTGACAAATTAAAAAATGAAAAAGCCTATAACTAATGTGAGCTAAGGAGAACGGTGTGCAGTTCCAAAACAATCCAAAGGGTGGCAGTCTAGACCATCAATTACATTTTACATTTTAGTCATTTAGCAGACGCTCTTATCCAGAGCGACTTACAGTAGTAGTGAATGCAGACATTTCATATTCATTTCATTTTCATTTCATACATTTTTTTTTCTTCTTCGTACTTCGATTAATGTTTTGCATGAAATAATGTGGTTTATTTATTTTATTTAACCTTTAGTTTCGTGCAATATAGCAGGGTTGGGATTTTAGGCTGCCGTTTTTTGGGATTATACTGCAACTGCGTAAACTCACACTAGTAGGAGGCTTGTATTATAACGGGGGGGGGGGGGGCAGATAACGTCTGCAGATATGTACAAACGCAGGCACCAAACACTCTTAAAATCATGATTTTGTAATATTTGTGGAATATGTGTTTTATTACCAAGGTCAATTAGCTACAGGACAATTTCTACCTATTTAATTACACAAAAACAAATACTACACGTATATAACTAACTACAGGGTTGGAGGGGGTCGACCGATTTTTATGATTTTTTTCAACGCCGATACCGATCAATCGGACACATTTTTTATTTTTATTTTTTATATATATATATTTGTAATAATGACAATTACAACAATACTGAATGACCACTTTTATTTTAACTTTATATAATACATAAATAAAACAAATTTAGTCTCAAATAAATAATAAAAAATATTCAATTTGGTTTAAATAATGCAAAAACACAGTGTTGGAGAAGAAAGTAAAAGTGCAATATGAGCCATGTGAGAAAGCTAACGTTTAAGTTCCTCGCTCAGAACATGAGAACATATGAAAGCTGGTGGTTCCTTTTAACATGAGTCTGAAAAGGCCGATTTACCGATTTTGTTATGATGACTTCAAATCGTCCCTGATTAATCTGCCATGCCTCTAGTAACGACACGTGTACATACCAGCATACAATCCTTTCTCCAACTAAATATTCACAATGTTTGCGAGTTTTATATCACACAGTACTAGGATGTTAGTCCAAACATAAATATTAGAAATGAAACTGTAGGTGAAAACCTGTCTATGACTTCACAAGCATGTCAGTAATGTATATCTTCGTCAGTTGTCATGACGATGCATTCTATCTTGGGTCATTGGGGCGAATAAACCAGGTATGGAGAAGTGTTAAAGCACTGATATCTGTTAGCTGGGATGGTCAGCACGGCCTGTATGATTGTCTTGGTTGATGGGAGCACATCAGGGTTTAACAGTTTATACACACAGGACATTCCAGAAGTTCCATCTTTCCTTTTTTTTATGACATAATAATATTTAGCAAGAACTACATCCTCTGTCCTGTCTGCTCCCCTCTCTCTGTCCTGTCTGCTCCCCTCTCTCTGTCCTGTCTGCTCTCCTCTCTCTGTCCTGTCTGCTCTCCTCTCTCTGTCCTGTCTGCTCCCCTCTCTCTGTCCTGTCTGCTCTCCTCTCTCTGTCCTGTCTGCTCTCCTCTCTCTGTCCTGTCTGCTCCCCTCTCTCTGTCCTGTCTGCTCCCCTCTGTCCTGTCTGCTCTCCTCTCTCTGTCCTGTCTGCTCTCCTCTCTCTGTCCTGTCTGCTCTCCTCTCTCTGTCCTGTCTGCTCCCCTCTCTCTGTCCTGTCTGCTCTCCTCTCTCTGTCCTGTCTGCTCTCCTCTCTCTGTCCTGTCTGCTCCCCTCTCTCTGTCCTGTCTGCTCCCCTCTGTCCTGTCTGCTCTCCTCTCTCTGTCCTGTCTGCTCTCCTCTCTCTGTCCTGTCTGCTCTCCTCTCTCTGTCCTGTCTGCTCTCCTCTCTCTGTCCTGTGCTCTCCTCTCTCTGTCCTGTCTGCTCTCCTCTCTCTGTCCTGTCTGCTCTCCTCTCTCTGTCCTGTCTGCTCTCCTCTCTCTGTCCTGTCTGCTCTCCTCTCTCTGTCCTGTGCTCTCCTCTCTCTGTCCTGTCTGCTCTCCTCTCTCTGTCCTGTCTGCTCTCCTCTCTCTGTCCTGTCTGCTCTCCTCTCTCTGTCCTGTCTGCTCTCCTCTCTCTGTCCTGTCTGCTCTCCTCTCTCTGTCCTGTCTGCTCTCCTCTCTCTGTCCTGTCTGCTCTCCTCTCTCTGTCCTGTCTGCTCCCCTCTGTCCTGTCTGCTCTCCTCTCTCTGTCCTGTCTGCTCTCCTCTCTCTGTCCTGTCTGCTCTCCTCTCTCTGTCCTGTCTGCTCTCCTCTCTCTGTCCTGTCTGCTCCCCTCTCTCTGTCCTGTCTGCTCCCCTCTGTCCTGTCTGCTCTCCTCTCTCTGTCCTGTCTGCTCTCCTCTCTCTGTCCTGTCTGCTCTCCTCTCTCTGTCCTGTCTGCTCCCCTCTCTCTGTCCTGTCTGCTCTCCTCTCTCTGTCCTGTCTGCTCTCCTCTCTCTGTCCTGTCTGCTCCCCTCTCTCTGTCCTGTCTGCTCCCCTCTGTCCTGTCTGCTCTCCTCTCTCTGTCCTGTCTGCTCCCCTCTCTCTGTCCTGTCTGCTCCCCTCTCTCTGTCCTGTCTGCTCTCCTCTCTCTGTCCTGTCTGCTCTCCTCTCTCTGTCCTGTCTGCTCTCCTCTCTCTGTCCTGTCTTCTCTGTCCTGTCTGCTCTCCTCTCTCTGTCCTGTCTGCTCTCCTCTCTCTGTCCTGTCTGCTCTCCTCTCTCTGTCCTGTCTGCTCTCCTCTCTCTGTCCTGTCTGCTCCCCTCTCTCTGTCCTGTCTGCTCTCCTCTCTCTGTCCTGTCTGCTCCCCTCTCTCTGTCCTGTCTGCTCTCCTCTCTCTGTCCTGTCTGCTCTCCTCTCTCTGTCCTGTCTGCTCTCCTCTCTCTGTCCTGTCTGCTCTCCTCTCTCTGTCCTGTCTGCTCTCCTCTCTCTGTCCTGTCTGCTCTCCTCTCTCTGTCCTGTCTGCTCTCCTCTCTCTGTCCTGTCTGCTCTCCTCTCTCTGTCCTGTCTGCTCTCCTCTCTCTGTCCTGTCTGCTCTCCTCTCTCTGTCCTGTCTGCTCCCCTCTCTCCGTCCTGTCTGCTCCCCTCTCTCCGTCCTGTCTGCTCCCCTCTCTCCGTCCTGTCTGCTCCCCTCTCTCTGTCCTGTCTGCTCTCCTCTCTCTGTCCTGTCTGCTCTCCTCTCTCTGTCCTGTCTGCTCCCCTCTGTCCTGTCTGCTCTCCTCTCTCTGTCCTGTCTGCTCCCCTCTCTCTGTCCTGTCTGCTCCCCTCTCTCTGTCCTGTCTGCTCTCCTCTCTCTGTCCTGTCTGCTCTCCTCTCTCTGTCCTTTCTGCTCCCCTCTCTCTGTCCTGTCTGCTCTCCTCTCTCTGTCCTGTCTGCTCTCCTCTCTCTGTCCTGTCTGCTCCCCTCTCTCTGTCCTGTCTGCTCTCCTCTCTCTGTCCTGTCTGCTCCCCTCTCTCCGTCCTGTCTGCTCCCCTCTCTCTGTCCTGTCTGCTCTCCTCTCTCTGTCCTGTCTGCTCTCCTCTCTCTGTCCTGTCTGCTCTCCTCTCTCTGTCCTGTCTGCTCTCCTCTCTCTGTCCTGTCTGCTCCCCTCTCTCTGTCCTGTCTGCTCTCCTCTCTCTGTCCTGTCTGCTCTCCACTCTCTGTCCTGTCTGCTCCCCTCTCTCTGTCCTGTCTGCTCTCCTCTCTCTGTCCTGTCTGCTCTCCTCTCTCTGTCCTGTCTACTCCCCTCTCTCCGTCCTGTCTCCTCCCCTCTCTCTGTCCTGTCTGCTCTCCTCTCTCTGTCCTGTGTGCTCTCCTCTCTCTGTCCTGTCTTCTCTGTCCTGTCTGCTCTCCTCTCTCTGTCCTGTCTGCTCTCCTCTCTCTGTCCTGTCTGCTCTCCTCTCTCTGTCCTGTCTGCTCTCCTCTCTCTGTCCTGTCTGCTCTCCTCTCTCTGTCCTGTCTGCTCTCCTCTCTCTGTCCTGTCTGCTCCCCTCTCTCTGTCCTGTCTGCTCTCCTCTCTCTGTCCTGTCTGCTCTCCTCTCTCTGTCCTGTCTGCTCTCCTCTCTCTGTCCTGTCTGCTCCCCTCTCTCTGTCCTGTCTGCTCTCCTCTCTCTGTCCTGTCTGCTCTCCTCTCTCTGTCCTGTCTACTCCCCTCTCTCCGTCCTGTCTGCTCCCCTCTCTCTGTCCTGTCTGCTCTCCTCTCTCTGTCCTGTCTGCTCTCCTCTCTCTGTCCTGTCTGCTCCCCTCTCTCTGTCCTGTCTGCTCTTCTCTCTCTGTCCTGTCTGCTCTCCTCTCTCTGTCCTGTCTTCTCTGTCCTGTCTGCTCTCCTCTCTCTGTCCTGTCTGCTCTCCTCTCTCTGTCCTGTCTGCTCTCCTCTCTCTGTCCTGTCTGCTCTCCTCTCTCTGTCCTGTCTGCTCTCCTCTCTCTGTCCTGTCTTCTCTGTCCTGTCTGCTCTCCTCTCTCTGTCCTGTCTGCTCCCCTCTCTCTGTCCTGTCTGCTCCCCTCTCTCTGTCCTGTCTGCTCCCCTCTCTCTGTCCTGTCTGCTCCCCTCTCTCTGTCCTGTCTGCTCTCCTCTCTCTGTCCTGTCTGCTCTCCTCTCTCTGTCCTGTCTGCTCTCCTCTCTTTGTCCTGTCTGCTCTCCTCTCTCTGTCCTGTCTGCTCTCCTCTCTCTGTCCTGTCTGCTCTCCTCTCTCTGTCCTGTCTGCTCCCCTCTCTCTGTCCTGTCTGCTCCCCTCTCTCTGTCCTGTCTGCTCTCCTCTCTCTGTCCTGTCTGCTCTCCTCTCTCTGTCCTGTCTGCTCTCCTCTCTCTGTCCTGTCTGCTCTCCTCTCTCTGTCCTGTCTGCTCCCCTCTCTCTGTCCTGTCTTCTCCCCTCTCTCTGTCCTGTCTGCTCTCCTCTCTCTGTCCTGTCTGCTCTCCTCTCTCTGTCCTGTCTGCTCTCCTCTCTCTGTCCTGTCTGCTCCCCTCTCTCTGTCCTGTCTTCTCCCCTCTCTCTGTCCTGTCTTCTCTGTCCTGTCTGCTCTCCTCTCTCTGTCCTGTCTGCTCTCCTCTCTCTGTCCTGTCTTCTCTGTCCTGTCTGCTCTCCTCTCTCTGTCCTGTCTGCTCTCCTCTCTCTGTCCTGTCTTCTCTGTCCTGTCTGCTCTCCTCTCTCTGTCCTGTCTGCTCCCCTCTCTCTGTCCTGTCTGCTCTCCTCTCTCTGTCCTGTCTTCTCTGTCCTGTCTGCTCTCCTCTCTCTGTCCTGTCTGCTCTCCTCTCTCTGTCCTGTCTTCTGTGTCCTGTCTGCTCTCCTCTCTCTGTCCTGTCTGCTCTTCTCTCTCTGTCCTGTCTGCTCTCCTCTCTCTGTCCTGTCTTCTCTGTCCTGTCTGCTCTCCTCTCTCTGTCCTGTCTGCTCTCCTCTCTCTGTCCTGTCTGCTCTCCTCTCTCTGTCCTGTCTGCTCTCCTCTCTCTGTCCTGTCTGCTCTCCTCTCTCTGTCCTGTCTGCTCTCCTCTCTCTGTCCTGTCTGCTCCCCTCTCTCTGTCCTGTCTGCTCTCCTCTCTCTGTCCTGTCTGCTCTCCTCTCTCTGTCCTGTCTGCTCCCCTCTCTCTGTCCTGTCTGCTCCCCTCTCTCTGTCCTGTCTGCTCTCCTCTCTCTGTCCTGTCTGCTCCCCTCTCTCTGTCCTGTCTGCTCTCCTCTCTCTGTCCTGTCTGCTCTCCTCTCTCTGTCCTGTCTTCTCTGTCCTGTCTGCTCCCCTCTCTCTGTCCTGTCTGCTCTCCTCTCTCTGTCCTGTCTGCTCTCCTCTCTCTGTCCTGTCTGCTCCCCTCTCTCTGTCCTGTCTTCTCTGTCCTGTCTGCTCTCCTCTCTCTGTCCTGTCTGCTCCCCTCTCTCTGTCCTGTCTGCTCTCCTCTCTCTGTCCTGTCTGCTCTCCTCTCTCTGTCCTGTCTGCTCTCCTCTCTCTGTCCTGTCTTCTCTGTCCTGTCTGCTCTCCTCTCTCTGTCCTGTCTGCTCTCCTCTCTCTGTCCTGTCTGCTCTCCTCTCTCTGTCCTGTCTGCTCTCCTCTCTCTGTCCTGTCTGCTCTCCTCTCTCTGTCCTGTCTTCTCTGTCCTGTCTGCTCCCCTCTCTCTGTCCTGTCTTCTCTGTCCTGTCTGCTCCCCTCTCTCTGTCCTGTCTGCTCTCCTCTCTCTGTCCTGTCTGCTCTCCTCTCTCTGTCCTGTCTGCTCTCCTCTCTCTGTCCTGTCTGCTCTCCTCTCTCTGTCCTGTCTGCTCTCCTCTCTCTGTCCTGTCTGCTCCCCTCTGTCCTGTCTGCTCCCCTCTCTCTGTCCTGTCTGCTCCCCTCTCTCTGTCCTGTCTGCTCTCCTCTCTCTGTCCTGTCTGCTCTCCTCTCTCTGTCCTGTCTGCTCTCCTCTCTCTGTCCTCTCTGCTCTCCTCTCTCTGTCCTGTCTGCTCCCCTCTCTCTGTCCTGTCTGCTCTCCTCTCTCTGTCCTGTCTGCTCTCCTCTCTCTGTCCTGTCTGCTCTCCTCTCTCTGTCCTGTCTGCTCTCCTCTCTCTGTCCTGTCTGCTCTCCTCTCTCTGTCCTGTCTGCTCTCCTCTCTCTGTCCTGTCTTCTCTGTCCTGTCTGCTCTCCTCTCTCTGTCCTGTCTGCTCTCCTCTCTCTGTCCTGTCTTCTCTGTCCTGTCTGCTCTCCTCTCTCTGTCCTGTCTGCTCTCCTCTCTCTGTCCTGTCTGCTCTCCTCTCTCTGTCCTGTCTGCTCTCCTCTCTCTGTCCTGTCTGCTCTCCTCTCTCTGTCCTGTCTGCTCTCCTCTCTCTGTCCTGTCTGCTCTCCTCTCTCTGTCCTGTCTTCTCTGTCCTGTCTGCTCTCCTCTCTCTGTCCTGTCTGCTTCCCTGGATCTCCTATATTATGACAGAGACGGCATAGTATCAGGGCCATAGCAATATGGAGTATTCTGAACAGACGATTTCTCAAACACACACAGAAGCAATACACACACACACACACACACACACACACACACACACACACACACACACACACACACACTATGAACAACAGGCAAATCATGTTTACCTGAATTGAGCGAAAGGTCAAATCTGTAATAATTTCTGTTCCTTAATGATATTAGCAGTTCACTCAATTTTAAATTTGTATTAATTAATTCATTATTTTTATTTATTAATTTTCTTTTAAACCTGATTTAACATTCCACAGTCTTACCCTTCGCTAACCACAATACCTGTGTTCTCTCAAAATCGACATGTGTGTGTAACCATGGGGCAAAAACCCGATGAGGTTGGCATAGATAGTTGACAACATGTAAGCCACATTTCGTCTCCAATGTTTATTGCAAAAAAAAATATATATAAAAAATTAAAATAAATAAATACATTTGCACAATGACCACTTGTCTCAAACACATCGTTACAGTTGTTGGTTAGCTAGCTAGCGAATTTCTAGCCATATTAGCATTGACATGAAATCAGTCAAAACACCTCAAATCAATAACCTGAAACATGAGGAAATTAGCCATTTCCGATTCCTCACATTGGCAGTTTGTCATTTTTGCTAACAATCCTCCCATCCAGAATCACAACAGGCTGACTTCTGCCCAATGGAAGAGTACACACATGGTTTTTATGACATTTGTCAGCCAACCCATCTATGTAGCTAGATGCTAAATAGTTGTATTGTAAACGCACAATCTATTCACTTACTAGTGTAAATACAACAACAGTCTCTGTTTGCTGAAGCTGTTTCTCAATAATAAATTCCTATGTCCATCTTCAATAAATTGGAAACTAATTCTCAGCTATCGAGCCTTGTTACATTAGCTAACTTGAGCTGACGTCACCAGAAGTAGCTAACTTCATGTTAGCCGCTAGCTTTATTAGCATTTTTGAATTTACATATTTGGATCGTACTCGATTAGACAGTAATTGGTTAATTAGTGATGTTTGTCGGGTGGTGAACGGAGTTCCAGCAGTTGGATTCGGTGTCTAACGATAGATATCTCATTATATATATATATATATATATATATATATATATACTGCTCAAAAAAATAAAGGGAACACTTAAACAACACAATGTAACTCCAAGTCAATCACACTTCTGTGAAATCAAACTGTCCACTTAGGAAGAAACACTGATTGACAATACATTTCACATGCTGTTGTGCAAATGGAATAGACAACAGGTGGAAATTATAGACAATTAGCAAGACACCCCCAATAAAGGAGTGGTTCTGCAGGTGGGGACCACAGACCACTTCTCAGTTCCTATGCTTCCTGGCTGATGTTTTGGTCACTTTTGAATGCTGGCGGTGCTTTCACTCTAGTGGTAGCATGAAACGGAGTCTACAACCCACACAAGTGGCTCAGGTAGTGCAGCTCATCCAGGATGGCACATCAATGCGAGCTGTGGCAAGAAGGTTTGCTGTGTCTGTCAGCGTAGTGTCCAGAGCATGGAGGCGCTACCAGGAGACAGGCCAGTACATCAGGAGACGTGGAGGAGGCCGTAGGAGGGCAACAACCCAGCAGCAGGACCGCTACCTCCGCCTTTGTGCAAGGAGGAGAAGGAGAAGCACTGCCAGAGCCCTGCAAAATGACCTCCAGCAGGCCACAAATGTGCATGTGTCTGCTCAAACGGTCAGAAACAGACTCCATGAGGGTGGTATGAGGGCCCGACGTCCACAGGTGGGGGTTGTGCTTACAGCCCAACACCGTGCAGGACATTTGGCATTTGCCAGAGAACACCAAGATTGGCAAATTCGCCACTGGCGCCCTGTGCTGTTCACAGATGAAAGCAGGTTCACACTGAGCACCTGACAGACGTGACAGAGTCTGGAGACGCCGTGGAGAACCTTCTGCTGCCTGCAACATCCTCCAGCATGACCGGTTTGGCGGTGGGTCAGTCATGGTGTGGGGTGGCATTTCTTTGGGGGGCCGCACAGCCCTCCATGTGCTCACCAGAGGTAGCCTGACTGCCATTAGGTACCGAGATGAGATCCTCAGACCCCTTGTGAGACCATATGCTGGTGCGGTTGGCCCTGGGTTCCTCCTAATGCAAGACAATGCTAGACCTCATGTGGCTGGAGTGTGTCAGCAGTTCCTGCAAGAGGAAGGCATTGATGCTATGGACTGGCCCGCCCGTTCCCCAGACCTGAATCCAATTGAGCACATCTGGGACATCATGTCTCGCTCCATCCACCAACGCCACGTTGCACCACAGACTGTCCAGGAGTTGGCTGATGCTTTAGTCCAGGTCTGGGAGGAGATCCGTCAGGAGACCATCCGCCACCTCATCAGGAGCATGCCCAGGCGTTGTAGGGAGGTCATACAGGCACGTGGAGGCCATACACACTACTGAGCCTCATTTTGCCTTGTTTTAAGGACATTACATCAAAGTTGGATCAGCCTGTAGTGTGGTTTTCCACTTTAATTTTGAGTGTGACTCCAAATCCAGACTTCCATGGGTTGATAAATTGGATTTCCATTGATTATTTTTGTGTGATTTTGTTGTCAGCACATTCAACTATGTAAAGAAATAAGTATTTAATAAGATTATTTCTTTCATTCAGATCTAGGATGTGTTGTTTAAGTGTTCCCTTTATTTTTTTGAGCAGTATAGTTAGCCAGATACACACATAGGACAAAACACACATCACGACGAGAGAGACAACACTACATAAACAGTGACTTAAGAGTGACTTAAGCCAGCTGGGGGTCGGCCTAGTCCCTCAGCCTCTGTTTCCATGGAACCAGTTGTGTTAGCCAGCTGGGGGTCGGCCCAGTCCCTTGGCCTCTGTTTCCATGGAACCAGTTGTGTTAGCCAGCTGGGGGTCGGCCCAGCCCAGTCCCTTGGAGCACAACATTCTGGGTCTTTGTGTATCAGGGTTTTTGTGTTAACATATTACCCCCCCCCGGAAGTCATGTGTTGACTATATTCACATATTGAAGTATATTGGTATGTCAGCCTCCCAATACGACACATGAAATCTACTGTTCCAGAGAGATCTATATATTACCGTACCGTCCCGTTTGGATATAGAATTATAACATCCTCCGTCTGTCTATAGTGTGGAGGCAACCCAGAGATCCTTCAGCTGCTGACTCCATTTACAGAGAGGGCGTACTCTAAAGCCCCTGGGAATGCTGATGTGGCCAATGAGATGGGCTACCTTTTGTCACTACAGAAGAAGACTAAAGAGTCCATCAGGTGGTACTCTGCTGCTCTCAACACTGACATCAGCAGTGTCCCGGCCCTGGCAGGTAGGTACTGTAGGCTAGTGTTTACACATTCACATTCACACAGTCCTTGCTTTCCCAGTGTGTTGATGTGCATCTTCCTTGCTTTTTAAAAATGTGATAACTCTGGTGAGTAATACATGATATGTCCAAAAGTATGTGGACACCTGCTCGTCCAACATCTCATTCCAAAATCATGGGCATTAATATGGAGTTGGTGCCCACTTTGCTGCTATAACAGCCTCCACTCTTCTGGGAAGGCTTTCCACTAGATGTAGGAACATTGCTGCTATAACAGCCTCCTCTCTTCTGGGAAGGCTTTCCACTAGATGTTGGAACATTGCTGCTATAACAGCCTCCACTCTTCTGGGAAGGCTTTCCACTAGATGTAGGAACATTGCTGCTATAACAGCCTCCACTCTTCTGGGAAGGCTTTCCACTAGATGTTGGATCATTGCTGCTATAACAGCCTCCAGTCTTCTGGGAAGGCTTTCCACTAGATGTTGGAACATTGCTGCTGGGACTTGCTTCCATTCAGCCACAAGAGCATTAGTGAGGTCCGATTAGGCCTTACTCGCCGTCTGCGTTCCAATTCATCCCAAAGGTGTTCGATGGTGTTGAGGTCAGGGTTTTGTGCAGGCCAGTCAAGTTCTTCCACACCGATCTCGACAAACCCTTTCTGTATGGACCTCGCTTTATGCACGGGGGAATTGTCATGCTGAAACAGGAAAGGGTCTTCCCTAAACTGTTGCCACAAAGTTGGATCACAGAATCGTCTAGAATGTCATTGTGTGCTGTAGCGTTAAGATTTCCCTTCACTGGAACTAAGGGGCCCGAACCATGAAAAACAGCCTCAGACCATTATTCCTCCTCCACCAAACTTTACAGTTGGCACTATGCATTTAGGCAGGTAGCATTCTCCTGGCATTCGCACAAAACCCAGATTAGTCCGTCGGACTGCCAGATGGTGAAGCGTGATTCATCACTCCAGAGAACGTGTTTCCACTGCTCCAGAGTCCAATAGCGGCGAGCTTTACACCACTTGGGCTTGTGTGGCGGCCATGGAAACTCATTTCATGAAGCTCCCGACCAAACAGTTATTGTGCAGACGTTGATTCCAGAGGCAGTTTGGAACTCGGTATTGAGTGTTGCAACCGACGACAGATGATTTTTGACACTACGCGTTTCAGCACTCGGCGGTCCCATTCTATGAGCTCGTGTAGCCTACCACTTCACCGATGAGCCGTTGTTGCTCCTATACCTTTCCACTACTTCACAATAACAGCACTTACAGTTGACCGGGGCAGCACTAGCAGGGCAGAAATTTGACTAATTGACTTGTTGGAAAGGTGGGCATCCTATGACGGTGCCGGAAAGTCACTGAGCTCTTCACTCCGGTCCATTCTACTGCCAAATGTTTGTCTATGGAGATTGCATGGCCGTGTGCTCGATTTTATACACCTGTTAGCAACAAGTGTGGCTGAAATAGCCGAATCCACTAATTTGAAGTGGTGTCCGCATACTTTTGTGTGTGTATTTAATGTATTTCCTATGCTTTTTAAGGCAATATCCTTGAACTTCCTGTATGTTGAGTGTTGTGGTGAGGCCACTGAGGGAGGTGTTTGTTTTTCTAGGACTGATCCGCTGCCAGCTGATGGACGGCCAGCTACAGGAAGCAGCCAATCAGCTGGAGTTCCTCAGAGAGATCCACCAGGCCATTGGCCAGTCAGCGGTATGACACGTAGCCTTCTCCTGAGTGACCAAATCACATTACACTGATCTGAGGTCACAAGGTCCCATAAAACTGAACGAGGTTGTCGAGGGTCGTTGAGATTTTGTTTGATTAGGAAGTATAGTAAAGCGAACTGTATCTTCCCCTTGTCTTTTACTGTAGGAGCTGGTCCTTCTGCAGGCTCTCCTGGTCCACAAGAGAGGGGCGGGGCTGGCGGTGATGTCACCCTTACTGAAGGAGGCCACCGACCTTCACTTCCTGGACCTGCGAGGGCGACCAATGGGACCAGACTACTTCCACAGGCTCCATCCCGACTTTATTTTCCAAGTGGTCAACCTCTACCTTTCCTTCTTCCAGGTAAACCCTTTAGACCCCTCAAATTCAACTCTGGACCTCAAAGCCAGTTCCACTGTTCTTTTAAATTCTTCCCCTCTAATCAGGGACTGATTTAGACCTGGGACACCAGGTGGGTGATTCCCCTCTAATCAGGGACTGATTTAGACCTGGGACACCAGGTGGATGATTCCCCCTCTAATCAGGGACTGATTTAGACCTGGGACACCAGGTGGGTTATTCCCCTCTAATCAGGGACTGATTTAGACCTGGGACACCAGGTGAGTGATTCCCCCTCTAATCAGGGACTGATTTAGACCTGGGACACCAGGTGGGGGATTCCCCTCTAATCAGGGACTGATTTAGACCTGGGACACCAGGTGGGTGATTCCCCTCTAAACAGGGACTGATTTAGACCTGGGACACCAGGTGGGGGATTCCCCCTCTAATCAGGGACTGATTTAGACCTGGGACACCAGGTGGGTGATTCCCCCTCTAATCAGGGACTGATTTAGACCTGGGACACCAGGTGGGGGATTCCCCTCTAATCAGGGACTGATTTAGACCTGGGACACCAGGTGGGTGCAAATAATTCTCAGGTAGAACAGAAAATCAGTTGTAATTCGTAGGTAGACTAGCAGTTAAGAGCGTTGGGCCGTTAACCGAAAGGTTGCTGGTTCATATCCCAGAGCCTAATAGCTGAAACGTCCTTGAGCAAGGCACTTAACCCTGATTGCTCCTGTATACGAGCGTCTGCAAAATCAATACATAGACCTCGTTGGATGGGGGGGGGGGACCAATAAAATTTGATTTGATTTATTGTGTTTCCATGCAGGAGAGAAAGTTCTTTAGCAGTGTTTCTAACGAGCCATACCTCCATCCCCTCCATCCCCCTCCCTCCCAGGAGAAGCCCCTGACAGCAGGTCAGCCCGTCCCCTTTGGCCTGAGTCACTGTGGAATGGTCCTGCAGCCTGTGGTCCAGATGGCCCCCGGACTGCTGCTTGGAGCCTACTACATGGCCCATATCATGTTCCTTTCGGGTCAGTATGGGTCTGTATGGGTCAGTATGGGTCTGTATGGGTCAGTATGGGTCAGTATGGGTCTGTATGGGTCTGTATGGGTCTGTATGGGTCTGTATGGGTCAGTATGGGTCTGTATGGGTCAGTATGGGTCAGTATGGGTCTGTATGGGTCAGTATGGGTCTGTATGGGTCAGTATGGGTCTGTATGGGTCAGTATGGGTCTCTGCGTTTTCCGTCCTCCCTCCGTGACCCAGGAACCGATAAGTGGTCCCAGTGGTCGAGGAGTGTGTCATTTTGTTAGTAGTCAAACGGAAGATGGTCCTCTTGTCCTCGATAGCGTCATTTGGCGAGGAAGCACAAGTTAATTTTTACCAGGAAGTATTTTGATATCTGCCACACTCCCTTTGAATCAGCTGTTGTACAATTGGAGAAAACCATGAATACATTCAAAAACAATATGCTACCTATCATTTTACCTATAAAATGTCTTAACTTCATTTGTTTTTATCACTTTATACATGTGTTTTGGCATCCACCCCCGTAAACGTCATGCGTTTTGGCATCCACCCCCGTAAACGTCATGTGTTTTGGCATCCACCCCCGTAAACGTCATGTGTTTTGGCATCCACCCCTGTAAATGTCATGTGTTTTGGCATCCACCCCCGTAAACGTCATGCGTTTTGGCATCCACCCCTGTAAATGTCATGTGTTTTGGCATCCACCCCTGTAAACCTCATGTGTTTTGGCATCCACCCCTGTAAACCTCATGTGTTTTGGCATCCACCCCTGTAAACCTCATGGATAAGGAAGGATCTCATTTTATACAAGTGCATTTTCATCCACGTTCCCTCTCCTCGTTGCCTCTCCTCAATTACCTTCAACCTTTTTCAAAAGTAGGCGAAAGAGGACGGAGGAGAGAGGATGCGGGAGATGAGCAAATCTTATTGACAAAAGGCTGTGTAGTGTGTCTGAAAGGTAGTCATGGTAACTGCATACCTGTAGTGTGTCTGAAAGTGGGCGTTGCGAAACAGGTGGGAGGATCAAAACCTAACAGATTGGTTACGAATCTAGACCGTTTTGCTTCCTGCTTCCTGCTTCCTTGTAGCATTTTAGCAAGGCAGGTTAGGGAGAATTAACGTGGCAGGTTAGGGAGAATTAACGTAGCAGGTTAGGAGAATTAACGTAGCAGGTTAGCAGGTTAGGAGAATTAACGCAGCAGGTTAGGAGAATTAACGTATCAGGTTAGGAGAATTAACGTAGCAGGTTAGGAGAACTAACGTAGCAGGTTAGCAGGTTAGGAGAATTAACGTATCAGGTTAGGAGAATTAACGTAGCAGGTTAGGAGAACTAACGTAGCAGGTTAGGAGAATTAACGTGGCAGGTTAGGGAGAATTAACGTAGCAGGTTAGGGGGAATTAACGTGGCAGGTTAGGGGGAATTAACGTGGCAGGTTAGGAGAATTAACGTAGCAGGTTAGGAGAATTAACGTAGCAGGTTAGGAGAATTAACGTAGCAGGTTAGGAGAATTAACGTGGCAGGTTAGGGAGAATTAACGTGGCAGGTTAGGAGAATTAACGTGGCAGGTTAGGAGAATTAACGTAGCAGGTTAGGAGAATTAACGTGGCAGGTTAGGGAGAATTAACGTGGCAGGTTAGGAGAATTAACGTGGCAGGTTAGGAGAATTAACGTGGCAGGTTAGGAGAATTAACGTAGCAGGTTAGGGAGAATTAACGTGGCATGTTAGGGAGAATTAACGTGGCAGGTTAGGAGAATTAACGTAGCAGGTTAGCAGGTTAGGAGAATTAACGTATCAGGTTAGGAGAATTAACGTAGCAGGTTAGGAGAACTAACGTAGCAGGTTAGGAGAATTAACGTGGCAGGTTAGGGAGAATTAACGTAGCAGGTTAGGGGGAATTAACGTGGCAGGTTAGGAGAATTAACGTAGCAGGTTAGGAGAATTAACGTGGCAGGTTAGGGAGAATTAACATAGCAGGTTAGGAGAATTAACGTGGCAGGTTAGGAGAATTAACGTAGCAGGTTAGGAGAATTAACGTGGCAGGTTAGGAGAATTAACGTGGCAGGTTAGGAGAATTAACGTGGCAGGTTAGGAGAATTAACGTGGCAGGTTAGGAGAATTAACGTGGCAGGTTAGGAGAATTAACGTGGCAGGTTAGGAGAATTAACGTGGCAGGTTAGGAGAATTAACGTGGCAGGTTAGGAGAATTAACGTAGCAGGTTAGGAGAATTATTGTAGCATGTTAGGAGAATTAACGTGGCAGGTTAGCAGGTTAGGAGAATTAACGTAGCAGGTTAGGAGAATTAACGTAGCAGGTTAGGAGAATTAACGTAGCAGGTTAGGGAGAACTAATGTGGCAGGTTAGGAGAATTAACGTGGCAGGTTAGGAGAATTAACGTGGCAGGTTAGGAGAATTAACGTAGCAGGTTAGGAGGTTAGGAGAATTAACGTGGCAGGTTAGGAGGTTAGGAGAATTAATGTAGCAGGTTAGGAGAATTAACGTGGCAGGTTAGGAGGTTAGGAGAATTAATGTAGCAGGTTAGGAGAATTAACGTGGCAGGTTAGGAGAATTAACGTGGCAGGTTAGGAGAATTAACGTGGCAGGTTAGGAGAATTAACGTGGCAGGTTAGGAGAATTAACGTAGCAGGTTAGGAGAATTAACGTAGCAGGTTAGAAGAATTAACGTGGCAGGTTAGGAGAATTAACGTGGCAGGTTAGGAGAATTAACGTGGCAGGTTAGGAGAATTAACGTGGCAGGTTAGGAGAATTAACGTGGCAGGTTAGGGAGAATTAACGTAGCAGGTTAGGGAGAATTAACGTGGCAGGTTAGGGAGAATTAACATAGCAGGTTAGGGAGAATTAACGTAGCAGGTTAGGGAGAATTAACGTGGCAGGTTAGGGAAAATTAACGTAGCAGGTTAGGGGGAATTAACGTGGCAGGTTAGGTGGAATTAACGTGGCAGGTTAGGAGAATTAACGTGGCAGGTTAGGAGAATTAACGTGGCAGGTTAGGAGAATTAACGTAGCAGGTTAGGAGAATTAACGTAGCAGGTTAGAAGAATTAACGTGGCAGGTTAGCAGGTTAGGAGAATTAACGTAGCAGGTTAGGAGAATTAACGTAGCAGGTTAGGAGAATTAACGTAGCAGGTTAGGAGAATTAACGTAGCAGGTTAGGGAGAATTAACGTAGCAGGTTAGGAGAATTAACGTAGCAGGTTAGCAGGTTAGGAGAATTAACGTGGCAGGTTAGGAGAATTAACGTGGCAGGTTAGGAGAATTAACGTAGCAGGTTAGGAGAATTAACGTAGCAGGTTAGGAGGTTAGGAGAATTAACGTAGCAGGTTAGGAGAATTAACGTAGCAGGTTAGGAGAATTAACGTAGCAGGTTAGGAGAATTAACGTGGCAGGTTAGGGAGAATTAACATGGCAGGTTAGGAGAATTAACGTGGCAGGTTAGGAGAATTAACGTGGCAGGTTAGGAGAATTAACGTGGCAGGTTAGGAGAATTAACGTGGCAGGTTAGGAGAAGCGAAGTGGCAGGTTAAGGAGAATGAACGTGGCAGGTTAGGAGAATTAACGTACTGTAGCAGGTTAGGAGAATTAACGTGGCAGGTTAGGAGAATTCAAGCGGTGGGGGCGACGGGCAGGTTAGGAGAATTAACGTGGCAGGTTAGGAGAATTAACGTGGCAGGTTAGGGAGAATTAACGTGGCAGGTTAGGGAGAATTAACGTGGCAGGTTAGGGAGAATTAACGTGGCAGGTTAGGGAGAATTAACGTGCGGGCAGGTTAGGAGAATTACGACGGGGGACGTAGCAGGTTAGGAGCCGAGCGGGGGACGTGGCGGAGGGGTCGTGCAGGAGGGGAATTAACGGGCGGGGGTACGGCAGGTTAGGAGAATTAACGTGGCAGGTTAGGGAGAATTAACGTGGCAGGTTAGGAGAATTAACGTGGCAGGTTAGGGAGAATTAACGTGGCAGGTTAGGAGAATTAACGTGGCAGGTTAGGAGAATTAACGTGGCAGGTTAGGAGAATTAACGTGGCAGGTTAGGAGAATTAACGTAGCAGGTTAGGAGAATTAACGTGGCAGGTTAGGGAGAATTAACGTGGCAGGTTAGGAGAATTGACGTGGCAGGTTAGGAGAATTGACGTGGCAGGTTAGGGAGAATTAACGTGGCAGGTTAGGAGAATTAACGCAGCAGGTTAGGAGAATTAACGCGGCAGGTTAGGAGAATTAACGTGGCAGGTTAGGAGAATTAACGTGGCAGGTTAGGAGAATTAACGTGGCAGGTTAGGGAGAATTAACGTGGCAGGTTAGGGAGAAATAACGTGGCAGGTTAGGAGAATTAACATAGCAGGTTAGGAGGAGCGACGTGGCAGGTTAGGAGAATTAACGTGGCAGGTTAGGAGAATTAACGTGGCAGGTTAGGAGAATTAACGTGGCAGGTTAGGAGAATTATCGTGGCAGGTTAGGGAGAATTAACGTGGCAGGTTAGGAGAATTAACATAGCAGGTTAGGAGAATTAACGTGGCAGGTTAGGGAGAATTAACGTGGCAGGTTAGGAGAATTGACGTGGCAGGTTAGGGAGAATTAACGTAGCAGGTTAGGAGAATTAACGTGGCAGGTTAGGAGAATTGACGTGGCAGGTTAGGAGAATTAACGTGGCAGGTTAGGAGAATTGACGTGGCAGGTTAGGAGAATTAACGAGGCAGGTTAGGAGAATTGACGTGGCAGGTCAGGAGAATTGACGTGGCAGGTTAGGAGAATTAACGTGGCAGGTTAGGAGAATTGACGTGGCAGGTTAGGAGAATTGACGTGGCAGGTTAGGAGAATCGACGTGGCAGGTTAGGAGAAGCGACGTGGCAGGTTAGGAGAATCGACGTAGCAGGTTAGGAGAATTGACGTAGGCGTCTATCACCTAGCCCATGTATCACCTAGCCCTAAATTATGACTCACAAGTTAACTTGATGAGCAGAGATGATTGATAAACTACCAATATAAAATGGATTGGGGGTAAGGACCTGCAACAGACTAGATGCCTCCTGCTCCTATGAGCCGTTCTGGCTAGGACAAAGTTTACTTACTTTATTATATACAATATTACTATTTTTAAACATCTATCTCTCTGTCTGGGTTTATGTCAACCTGTCAGGTGACAGCCAGTCCGCTCAGCAGTTCCTGGATTTCTGTCTGGAGAGAGACCCGACCATCGCTGAGGTCCACCTGCTGCAGGCCAGGATACATCTCCATGAGGGAGACTACAACCTCTGCTTTCAGTCTCTGGAGACCGGAGTCAGTCACACCTTCCAGGTTTAATAGTGTAGAGATCAGACTGGAGTCATCCACACCTTCCAGGTTTAATAGTGTAGAGATCAGACTGGAGTCATCCACACCTTCCAGGTTTAATAGTGTAGAGATCAGACTGGAGTCATCCACACCTTCCAGGTTTAATAGTGTAGAGATCAGACTGGAGTCATCCACACCTTCCAGGTTTAATAGTGTAGAGATCAGACTGGAGTCATCCACACCTTCCAGGTTTAATAGTGTAGAGATCAGACTGGAGTCATCCACACCTTCCAGGTTTAATAGTGTAGAGATCAGACTGGAGTCATCCACACCTTCCAGGTTTAATAGTGTAGAGATCAGACTGGAGTCATCCACACCTTCCAGGTTTAATAGTGTAGAGATCAGACTGGAGTCATCCACACCTTCCAGGTTTAATAATGTAGAGATCAGACTGGAGTCATCCACACCTTCCAGGTTTAATAGTGTAGAGATCAGACTGGAGTCATCCACACCTTCCAGGTTTAATAGTGTAGAGATCAGACTGGAGTCATCCACACCTTCCAGGTTTAATAGTGTAGAGATCAGACTGGAGTCATCCACACCTTCCAGGTTTAATAGTGTAGAGATCAGACTGGAGTCATCCACACCTTCCAGGTTTAATAGTGTAGAGATCAGACTGGAGTCATCCACACCTTCCAGGTTTAATAGTGTAGAGATCAGACCGGAGTCATCCACACCTTCCAGGTTTAATAGTGTAGAGATCAGACTGGAGTCATCCACACCTTCCAGGTTTAATAGTGTAGAGATCAGACTGGAGTCATCCACACCTTCCAGGTTTAATAGTGTAGAGATCAGACTGGAGTCATCCACACCTTCCAGGTTTAATAGTGTAGAGATCAGACTGGAGTCATCCACACCTTCCAGGTTTAATAGTGTAGAGATCAGACTGGAGTCATCCACACCTTCCAGGTTTAATAGTGTAGAGATCAGACCGGAGTCATCCACACCTTCCAGGTTTAATAGTGTAGAGATCAGACTGGAGTCATCCACACCTTCCAGGTTTAATAGTGTAGAGATCAGACTGGAGTCATCCACACCTTCCAGGTTTAATAGTGTAGAGATCAGACTGGAGTCATCCACACCTTCCAGGTTTAATAGTGTAGAGATCAGACTGGAGTCATCCACACCTTCCAGGTTTAATAGATGGGTTCTTTCACTGTAGGGGGATTGATTGTGTTACATAAAGGGTCACTTCCGAATTTAGTGTATCCAGCATCACCCCTCTCTCCCTCTCTCTTTCTCCCTCTTGCCATCCATCCCTCCCCCTCTCTCGTTCTCCCTCTTTCTCTTTCCATCCCTCCCCCTCTCTCGTTCTCCCTCTTTCTCTTTCCATCCCTCCCCCTCTCTCGTTCTCCCTCTTTCTCTTTCCATCCCTCCACCTCTCTCGTTCTCCCTCTTTCTCTTTCCATCCCTCCCCCTCTCTCTTTCTCCCTCTCTCCCTCTTTCCATCCCTCCCTCTCTCCCTCTTGCCATCCCTCCCTCTCTCTTTCTCACCCTCTCCCTCTCTCCATCCCTCCCCCTCTCTCTTTCACCCTCTTTCCATCCCTCCCCCTCTCCCTCTCTCCATCCCTCCACCTCTCTCTATCCCTCCACCTCTCTCCATCCCTCCCCCTCTCTCTTTCTCCCTCTTTCCATCCCTCCCCCTCTCCCTCTCTCCATCCCTCTCCCTCTCTCCATCCCTCCATCTCTCTCCATCCCTCCCCCTCTCGCTTTCTCCCTCCCTCCCCCTCTCCCTCTCTCCATCCCTCTCCCTCTCTCCATCCCTCCCCCTCTCCCTCTCTCCATCCCTCTCCCTCTCTCCATCCCTCCCCCTCTCCCTCTCTCCATCCCTCTCCCTCTCTCCATCCCTCTCCCTCTCTCCATCCCTCCCCCTCTCCCTCTCTCCATCCCTCCCTCTTTCCATCCCTCCCCCTCTCTCTTTCTCCCTCTTTCCATCCCTCCCCCTCTCTCTTTCTCCCTCTCCCTCTTTCCATCCCTCCCCCTCTCTCTTTCTCCCTCTTTCCATCCCTCCCTCTCTCCCTCTTGCCATCCCTCCCTCTCTCTTTCTCACCCTCTCCCTCTCTCCATCCCTCCCCCTCTCTCTATCCCTCCACCTCTCTCCATCCCTCCCCCTCTCTCTTTCTCCCTCTTTCCATCCCTCCCCCTCTCCCTCTCTCCATCCCTCCACCTCTCTCTATCCCTCCACCTCTCTCCATCCCTCCCCCTCTCTCTTTCTCCCTCTTTCCACCCCTCCCCCTCTCTCTTTCTCCCTCTTTCTATCCCTCCCCCTCTCTCTTTCTCCCTCTCTCCCTCTTTCCATCCCTCCCCCTCTCTCTTTCTCCCTCTCCCTCTTTCCATCCCTCCCTCTTCCACTCCCCCCTCTTTCTCTTGCCATCCCTCCCTCCCCCCTCTCTTTCTCCCTCTCTCCCTCTCTCCATCCCTCCCCCTCTCTCTTTCTCCCTCTTTCCATCCCTCCCCCTCTCCCTCTCTCCATCCCTCCACCTCTCTCTATCCCTTTCCCTCTCTCCATCCCTCTCCCTCTCTCCATCCCTCCACCTCTCTCTTTCTCCCTCTTTCCATCCCTCCCCCTCTCCCTCTCTCCATCCCTCCCCCTCTCTCTTTCTCCCTCTTTCCATCCCTCCACCTCTCTCTATCCCTCTCCCTCTCTCCATCCCTCTCCCTCTCTCCATCCCTCCACCTCTCTCCATCCCTCTCCCTCTCTCCATCCCTCCATCTCTCTCCATCCCTCCCCCTCTCGCTTTCTCCCTCTCTCCCTCCCTCCCCCTCTCCCTCTCTCCATCCCTCTCCCACTCTCCATCCCTCCCCCTCTCGCTTTCTCCCTCTCTCCCTCTCTCCATCCCTCCCCCTCTCCCTCTGTCCATCCCTCTCCCTCTCTCCCTCTCTCCATCCCTCTCCCTCTCTCCATCCCTCCCTCTCTCCATCCCTCCACCTCTCTCCACCCTTCCATCCCTCCCTCTCTCCACCCCTCCCTAGGTGCTAGATCTCCCCCAGTACCACCTACTGAAAGCCCGTGCATCGCGGGGTGTTGGGAAGCTAGAGGAGGCCATCACGTCCCTGAAGGTGGCGATGAGGATCCAAGCAGCGGGTGGGAGAGAGGCCCACGTCAGCAACACTCAGCGTGTGTCTGTCTATCTGGAACTGGCTGAGGCACTGAGACTACACGGAGAACCAGTACACTACATTTCTACTTAGATTGATTGAGTGATTGATTGATTGATTGACCGATTGGTTGATTGATTACTACTTTGCTTATGGTAGTCCGTCATGTCCGATGATTACTTCCTTCCACTTCTACCTATATTGATGACTTGTGGCTATAGAGTCCAATCCTCTAGCCACATGTTCAGTTTTGGTTAGTTTGTGGAAGTGCATTTCGGACCTCATGCAATCCTGTAACACTTTCGTTGCCCGTGACCCAGTCTTCTCATCTTCGAGCTTACTAGCAGAGCTGTTGCCAGGTAGACAGTGTAGTGTGTGTGTCTATAAACCCCTTCCATCCCTCCTCCTCTCCTGCCAGCATGAGTCCACCATGGTGCTGCAGGACGCTGTCGTTGAGTTCGCTGGTACCCCAGAGGAGATCTGTGTGACAATAGCTAACGTGGACATGGCCTTGGCTAAAGATGACCTGGACACAGCCCTCAGCGTCCTCAGAGGCATCACACCGGACCAGGTTGTGAAGACACTGTTCCGTTCTTTCTTAAGTTAATGGACGATAAGAGTACATCTTCCTTTTCTTCTTCTTCTCTTCAGACACACTACGCAGCGGCCAAGGAGAAGATGGCCCTCATATACCTGCAGAGATGCAAAGACAAGAAGCTGTACATAGCCTGCTATAGGGAGATCAGAGATGAACTACCCGGGCCTCAGTCCTCTATCCTTCTGGGGGACGCCTACATCAATATACAAGAGGTATAACGAGAGCTGCTCATCTGTAACCCAGTAGGTAGAGCATGAAGCTTGGTCCTCTAACTCAGTAGTTAGAGCATGAAGCTTGGTCCTCTAACTCAGTAGGTAGAGCATGAAGCTTGGTCCTCTGTAGCTCAGTAGTTAGAGCATGAAGCTTGGTCCTCTGTAACCCAGTAGGTAGAGCATGAAGCTTGGTCCTCTAACTCAGTAGGTAGAGCATGAAGCTTGGTCCTCTAACTCAGTAGGTAGAGCATGAAGCTTGGTCCTCTGTAACCCAGTAGGTAGAGCATGAAGCTTGGTCCTCTGTAACTCAGTAGGTAGAGCATGAAGCTTGGTCCTCTAACTCAGTAGGTAGAGCATGAAGCTTGGTCCTCTGTAGCTCAGTAGGTAGAGCATGAAGCTTGGTCCTCTGTAGCTCAGTAGGTAGAGCATGAAGCTTGGTCCTCTGTAACCCAGTAGGTAGAGCATGAAGCTTGGTCCTCTGTAGCTCAGTAGGTAGAGCATGAAGCTTGGTCCTCTGTAACCCAGTAGGTAGAGCATGAAGCTTGGTCCTCTGTAACCCAGTAGGTAGAGCATGAAGCTTGGTCCTCTGTAACTCAGTAGGTAGAGCATGAAGCTTGGTCCTCTTTAACTCAGTAGGTAGAGCATGAAGCTTGGTCCTCTGTAGCTCAGTAGGTAGAGCATGAAGCTTGGTCCTCTGTAGCTCAGTAGGTAGAGCATGAAGCTTGGTCCTCTGTATCTCAGTAGGTAGAGCATGAAGCTTGGTCCTCTGTAACTCAGTAGGTAGAGCATGAAGCTTGGTCCTCTGTAACTCAGTAGGTAGAGCATGAAGCTTGGTCCTCTGTAACTCAGTAGGTAGATCATGAAGCTTGGTCCTCTGTAGCTCAGTAGGTAGAGCATGAAGCTTGGTCCTCTTTAACTCAGTAGGTAGAGCATGAAGCTTGGTCCTCTGTAGCTCAGTAGGTAGAGCATGAAGCTTGGTCCTCTAACCCAGTAGGTAGAGCATGAAGCTTGGTCCTCTAACCCAGTAGGTAGAGCATGAAGCTTGGTCCTCTGTAACTCAGTAGGTAGATCATGAAGCTTGGTCCTCTGTAACTCAGTAGGTAGATCATGAAGCTTGGTCCTCTGTAACTCAGTAGGTAGAGCATGAAGCTTGGTCCTCTGTAACTCAGTAGGTAGAGCATGAAGCTTGGTCCTCTGTAACTCAGTAGGTAGATCATGAAGCTTGGTCCTCTGTAACTCAGTAGGTAGAGCATGAAGCTTGGTCCTCTGTAACTCAGTAGGTAGAGCATGAAGCTTGGTCCTCTGTAACCCAGTAGGTAGAGCATGAAGCTTGGTCCTCTGTAACCCAGTAGTTAGAGCATGAAGCTTGGTCCTCTGTAACTCAGTAGTTAGAGCATGAAGCTTGGTCCTCTAACTCAGTAGGTAGAGCATGAAGCTTGGTCCTCTGTAGCTCAGTAGGTAGAGCATGAAGCTTGGTCCTCTGTAACTCAGTAGGTAGAGCATGAAGCTTGGTCCTCTGTAGCTCAGTAGGTAGAGCATGAAGCTTGGTCCTCTGTAGCTCAGTAGGTAGAGCATGAAGCTTGGTCCTCTGTAGCTCAGTAGGTAGAGCATGAAGCTTGGTCCTCTGTATCTCAGTAGGTAGAGCATGAAGCTTGGTCCTCTGTAACTCAGTAGGTAGAGCATGAAGCTTGGTCCTCTGTAACTCAGTAGGTAGAGCATGAAGCTTGGTCCTCTGTAACTCAGTAGGTAGATCATGAAGCTTGGTCCTCTAACCCAGTAGGTAGAGCATGAAGCTTGGTCCTCTAACTCAGTAGGTAGAGCATGAAGCTTGGTCCTCTGTAACCCAGTAGGTAGAGCATGAAGCTTGGTCCTCTGTAACCCAGTAGTTAGAGCATGAAGCTTGGTCCTCTGTAACTCAGTAGTTAGAGCATGAAGCTTGGTCCTCTGTAACTCAGTAGGTAGAGCATGAAGCTTGGTCCTCTGTAGCTCAGTAGGTAGAGCATGAAGCTTGGTCCTCTGTAACTCAGTAGGTAGAGCATGAAGCTTGGTCCTCTGTAGCTCAGTAGGTAGAGCATGAAGCTTGGTCCTCTGTAACTCAGTAGGTAGAGCATGAAGCTTGGTCCTCTGTAGCTCAGTAGGTAGAGCATGAAGCTTGGTCCTCTGTAACTCAGTAGGTAGAGCATGAAGCTTGGTCCTCTGTATCTCAGTAGGTAGAGCATGAAGCTTGGTCCTCTGTAAGCCAGTAGGTAGAGCATGAAGCTTGGTCCTCTGTAGCCCAGTAGGTAGAGCATGAAGCTTGGTCCTCTAACCCAGTAGGTAGAGCATGAAGCTTGGTCCTCTGTAACTCAGTAGGTAGAGCATGAAGCTTGGTCCTCTAACCCAGTAGGTAGAGCATGAAGCTTGGTCCTCTGTAACTCAGTAGGTAGAGCATGAAGCTTGGTCCTCTGTAGCTCAGTAGGTAGAGCATGAAGCTTGGTCCTCTGTAGCTCAGTAGGTAGAGCATGAAGCTTGGTCCTCTGTAGCCCAGTAGGTAGAGCATGAAGCTTGGTCCTCTGTAGCCCAGTAGGTATACCATGAAGCTTGGTCCTCTAACCCAGTAGGTAGAGCATGAAGCTTGGTCCTCTGTAACTCAGTAGGTAGAGCATGAAGCTTGGTCCTCTAACTCAGTAGGTAGAGCATGAAGCTTGGTCCTCTGTAGCCCAGTAGGTAGAGCATGAAGCTTGGTCCTCTAACTCAGTAGGTAGAGCATGAAGCTTGGTCCTCTGTAGCCCAGTAGGTAGAGCATGAAGCTTGGTCCTCTGTAGCCCAGTAGGTAGAGCATGAAGCTTGGTCCTCTGTATCTCAGTAGTTAGAGCATGAAGCTTGGTCCAATGCCAGGATAGTGGGTTCGATTTCTGGGCCCAGCCATATGTAAAAATCAATACTAATATGCACCATGACTAAGTGAATTAAATAGGGTATTAAATGGCATATGTTTTACCTGTCACACCAGTGGTTCCTTGTGGTCTGCATATTATTGACTGTCTATACCACATTATTGGGGCTTTGCAAATGCATTGACACAGACGGGTATATGAAATATCACATTTCTATTCTGCAGCCAGAGAGAGCTATCGAGGTGTATCGAGAGGCAACGAGAGGGACGGTTCGGGATGCAACCCTGTCCAGAAAGATGGGCCAAGCCTATGTGAAGACCCATCAGTACAACCAGGTATTGTAGACGGGAAAGGCTGCGGCAAAGGTTCAAGCACCAATACTGCTCAGTGCTCACACAGGACATTCTTCCCCTTTTTAGACTATTTCTCAAGAGTGGAAGCTGTTTTTGTTTGCCATTTTACTAAGGAATGTTCTCATACTGTTCCCTCCCTCCTCATTCTATTTCTTACCTGATTGGTCCTGCAGGTTGTCAGTCACTGAGTGTTTATGTCACTGACCTGATTGGTCCTGCAGGTTGTCAGTCACTGAGTGTTTATGTCACTAACCTGATTGGTCCTGCAGGTTGTCAGTCACTGAGTGTTTATGTCACTAACCTGATTGGTCCTGCAGGTTGTCAGTCACTGAGTGTTTATGTCACTAACCTGATTGGTCCTGCAGGTTGTCAGTCACTATAAGTGTTTATATGTAACCTGATTGGCTTCCACCACAGGTCTCATCAGCAAAGAGTTCCTTGGGGCTGTGTCGTCGTCCATCTTGGGGCTGTGTCGTCGTCCATCTTGGGGCTGTGTCGTCCATCTTGGGGCTGTGTCGTCCATCTTGGGGCTGTGTCGTCCATCTTGGGGCTGTGTCGTCGTCCATCTTGGGGCTGTGTCGTCCATCTTGGGGGTCCATCTTGGGGCTGTGTCGTCCATCTTGGGGGTCCATCTTGGGGCTGTGCCATCCATCTTGGGGCTGTGTCGTCCATCTTGGGGCTGTGTCGTCCATCTTGGGGGTCCATCTTGGGGCTGTGTCGTCCATCTTGGGGCTGTGTCGTCCATCTTGGGGCTGTGTCGTCCATCTTGGGGCTGTGTCGTCCATCTTGGGGCTGTGCAGTCCATCTTGGGGCTGTGTCATCCATCTTGGGGCTGTGTCGTCCATCTTGGGGCTGTGTCGTCCATCTTGGGGCTGTGCAGTCCATCTTGGGGCTGTGTCATCCATCTTGGGGCTGTGTCGTCCATCTTGGGGCTGTGTCGTCCATCTTGGGGCTGTGTCGTCCATCTTGGGGCTGTGTCGTCCATCTTGGGGCTGTGTCGTCGTCCATCTTGGGGCCGTCCATCTTGGGGCTGTGTCGTCGTCCATCTTGGGGCTGTGTCGTCCATCTTGGGGCTGTGTCGTCGTCCATCTTGGGGCTGTGTCGTCGTCCATCTTGGGGCTGTGTCGTCGTCCATCTTGGGGCTGTGTCGTCCATCTTGGGGCTGTGTCGTCCATCTTGGGGCTGTGTCGTCCATCTTGGGGCTGTGTCGTCCATCTTGGGGCTGTGTCGTCCATCTTGGGGCTGTGCCGTCCATCTTGGGGCTGTGTCGTCCATCTTGGGGCTGTGTCGTCGTCCATCTTGGGGCTGTGTCGTCCATCTTGGGGCTGTGCCGTCCATCTTGGGGCTGTGCCGTCCATCTTGGGGCTGTGTCGTCCATCTTGGGGCTGTGCCGTCCATCTTGGGGCTGTGCCGTCCATCTTGGGGCTGTGTCGTCCATCTTGGGGGTCCATCTTGGGGCTGTGTCGTCCATCTTGGGGCTGTGTCGTCCATCTTGGGGCTGTGTCGTCGTCCATCTTGGGGCTGTGTCGTCGTCCATCTTGGGGCTGTGTCGTCCATCTTGGGGCTGTGCCGTCCATCTTGGGGCTGTGCCGTCCATCTTGGGGCTGTGTCGTCCATCTTGGGGCTGTGTCGTCCATCTTGGGGCTGTGTCGTCCATCTTGGGGCTGTGTCGTCCATGATGACAACAGGGCCTCCAGGACTGAAGTTTCTCTTAGTTTGGTTCCACTGTGTATCTGTTGTTAAGGTCTTCTCTCATTACCCTTTTCATCTCCTTTGGTCAGGGATGGCTCCGTATCTTTTTCCACCAGAACATCACGGGTGACGTGGTCCAGGACAGGCTTGATGGCTGACAGTGTCACTCGTGTCTCTGAGCAAGTTTACAGATGCATTTGCCTCAGAGGTTCAAGAATCTGGCACAGTTGTTCCCATGACACTTATGTCGGCATCCTTGGGTCATCAGATGCCATGTTCCTCTTTCTCCAGCCGGTGTCGCACAGACTGGCTGCTGTTGGCTGAGGAAACGCTCAAGCATCTTGTGTGTAGATCCCCCATCGGGTCACCACATCATGGATCAGAGCCTTCTGTGGCATGTTGAGGGCAGCTTGCTTTTCTCTCAGTTCTCTCCTTCTCTTCCAGGTCCGTGAGAAGCCTCGGACCAGCTGACGACAGGCCTTGACTGCTGTGTCAACTCTGCTGAATTTTCAGAACCTTTGAGATGGCCAGGTTCAAATGATGGCCAAAGGACCCAAAGCCACAGATCTGGGAACTCTGCAAAAGCCTTGATCATGTTTGTTGCCTTGTCTGTGGTTATGCAGACCAGGTCTTGTTAATCACCCACTCTTCCAGTATATTCTCCAAAAACACTGTTGTGAGCTGAGTGATCTTCTGGGAAGAACTGTGTTTCCAGGCAGTTTGATTCCAGTTGCCAGTCTGGTTGTGAGATAATGGATAGTGAAGCTGATGGAGGGTTGACCACCCCCAGCTTTCACTGGTCCAGAGGTCAGTAGTTGGTCCAGAGGTCAGTAGTTGGTCCAGAGGTCAGTAGTTGGTCCAGAGGTCAGTAGTTGGTCCAGAGGTCAGTAGTTGGTCCAGTGGTCAGTAGTTGGTCCAGAGGTCAGTAGTTGGTCCAGAGGTCAGTAGTTGCAGCAAAACCATGTGCCTTTGAGCTAAACTTTTTCCAACATTAACCTGGTTGTACAGGTTTGGGATTTCAGTCTTGGGAAAATAATGTTTGTGATGTCACTTTGTAGTGAGGCACGACAACCTTCATCAGCCTCAGAAAGCCAGGCCTCTCAACGATATGAAATGGCATCATGTCCTTTGCAGTGTAATATGAAAGGGCTTCAGTGAGGTCTTGAGTATGTTTTGATGTGGATGCATAAGCAGCCTGCCTTTTTAAACGCTTGCTGGAGTGTCTGTGTCACAACTGTAGATGAGGAGGGACCAGTAGCGTCACTGGGTTTACCTGCTGCACGCCCACTCTGTAAACAAGGGGATAGCAAATGTTTTATGTTATAATTATTATTATTATTATTCACACACACACACACACACACACACACACACACACACACACACATATACTAAAATGTGTTGCGTTTGAGTGTATGCAATGACCCCATGCACAATTTAAATAAATACAAATGAGTCTTAAGAAGACAGTGATAGTAATTGCAATGAGCCCAACAATTGACATAAATACAGGAGTCTTGTAGGGGAGTCTTGCATGGGAGTCTTGCATGGGAGTCTTGCAGGGGAGTCTTGCAGGGGAGTCTTGCAGGGGAGTCTTGCAGGGGGGTCTTGCAGGGGAGTCTTGCAGGGGAGTCTTGCAGGGGAGTCTTGTAGGGGAGTCTTGTAGGGGAGTCTTGTAGAGGAGTCTTGTAGGGGAGTCTTGCAGGGGAGTCTTGCAGGGGAGTCTTGCATGGGGGTCTTGTAGGGAGTCTTGTAGGGGAGTCTTGTAGGGGAGTCTTGTAGGGGAGTCTTGCAGGGGAGTCTTGCAGGGGAGTCTTGTAGGGGAGTCTTGCAGGGGAGTCTTGCATGGGAGTCTTGTAGGGGAGTCTTGCAGGGGAGTCTTGTAGGGGAGTCTTGCAGGGGAGTCTTGCAGGGGAGTCTTGCAGGGGAGTCTTGTAGAGGAGTCTTGTAGGGGAGTCTTGTAGAGGAGTCTTGTAGGGGAGTCTTGTCAGGGGAGTCTTGTCAGGGGAGTCTTGTAGGGGAGTCTTGTAGGGGAGTCTTGCAGGGGAGTCTTGCAGGGGAGTCTTGTAGGGGAGTCTTGTAGGGGAGTCTTGTAGGAGGGTCTTGTAGGGCGGTCTTGTACGGGGGTCTTGTAGGGGAGTCTTGTAGGGGAGTCTTGCAGGGGAGTCTTGTAGGGGAGTCTTGTAGGGGAGTCTTGCAGGGGAGTCTTGTAGAGGAGTCTTGTAGGGGAGTCTTGTAGGGGAGTCTTGTAGAGGAGTCTTGTATGAGAGTCTTGTAGGGGAGTCTTGTAGGGGAGTCTTGTAGAGGAGTCTTGTAGGGGAGTCTTGTAGAGGAGTCTTGTAGGGGAGTCTTGTAGGAGAGTCTTGTAGGGGGGTCTTGTAGGGGAGTCTTGTAGGGGAGTCTTGCGGGGGAGTCTTGTAGGGGAGTCTTATAGGGGAGTCTTGTAGGAGAGTCTTGTACAGGAGTCTATAGTGTTTCTTCCACTGGAACACTTTTACAACCAAGTCCACGACTGCCGGATTCTAAATGAATAAAATGTGTTGGTTGGGTGACTAAACTACATAACGTGTTATCATGTGCAATGGGCGAATAGAGTCTGCAGGCACACGACGCATACTGCAGCAGAACAACGTGTAGTGTTTCTACCAGAGTAGGTAACACTGGAAGCTTCAGTTTACATTAATGACACGCTATTAGCAAGTTAGACAGACAAACCATGACATTTTCCCTCATTCCCATGTCCCCACATCATGCATTGAGCTAAAAGTTAACTTATCTTGCATTCGCTATAAAGTAGTGGTTGGTGGTCACAAAGATGACTCAAGAGATTTGAAGTGTTGCCCCCATTTCGCAGCAATTATTTTAGTTGCATGTGCTGCAGACAGGGTGACCATCTTCGAATAAGTTTCCGTCAGCACTCTTGTAAAACCCAAAATACGACCACACTTCAGATTTGGTCCTCTTAGAAGGTTAAAAAAATCTCCCGAGCGCTGTCACTTCCTTCCACCATGTTTTCACAGAAAACAAACCCCACGTTGCATGCTGCGCCTGCGTCAGACTGTTGCCAACTTTGGTTGATGCTGTACAGTATTTCCCATGAGTTTTTCAAACCGTGGTAATCAAACACGGTTTTAATGATAATTACAATTTGAAACGGTATTACTAACCGTCAGGAATTTTACCATGGTTTATCGTGAAAACCATTACAGACTACAAAGGGACACACAGCCGAGAGCTGCCCAGTGACACGAGTCTACCAGACGAGCTAAACTACTTCTATGCTCGCTTCGAGGCAAATAACACTGAAACATGCATCAGAGCACCAGCTGTTCCGGAAGACTGTGTGATAACGCTCTCCGCAGCCGATGTAAGACCTTTAAACAGGTCAACATTCACAAGGCCGCAAGGCCAGACGGATTACCAGGACGTGTACGCCGAGCATACACTGACCAACTGGCAAGTGTCTTCACTGACATTTTCAAATTCTCCCTGACCGAGTCTGTAATACCAATATGTTTTAAGCAGACCACCATAGTCCCTGTGCCCAAGAACACTAAGGTAACCTGCCTAAATGACTACAGACCCGTAGCACTCACGTCTGTAGCCATGAAGTGCTTTGAAAGACTGGTCATGGCTCACATCAACACAATTATCCGAGAAACCCTAGACCCACTCCAATTTGCATACCGCCCCAACAGATCCACAGATGATGTGATCTCTATTGCACTCCACACTGCCCTTTCCCGCCTGGACAAAAGGAACACCTATGTGAGAATGCTATTCATTGACTACAGCTCAGCGTTCAACACCATAGTACCCTCAAAGCTCATCACTAAGCTAAGAACCCTGGGACTAAACACCTCCCTCTGCAACTGGATCCTGGACTTCCTGATGGGCCACCCCCAGGTGGTGATGTAGGTAACAACACATCCGCCACGCTGATCCTCAACACACGTCACATCAGGGGTGCCTGCTCAGCCCCCTCCTGTACTCCCTGTTTACTCATGACTGCACGACTCCAACACCATCATTAAGTTTGCCGATGACATAACAGTGGTAGGACTAATCACCAATAACGAGACAGTCCAAACACGACAAGGCTATCATTAAATGTGAAGACTGTATATTATCAAATCAATTCTCTAGGTTTAATTATTACGTGATTAAACTAATCATGTAAACATTAATTAACTTGGAAGTCGGGGCACCACGGGAAAACTCTTCAGATATTTTAATATCATATCAGTTAGTCTTCCATTAATGATTGTTATTATATATCAGTTCTCATTACTGAACATCGCAAACCCTTGGATATCTGCACGAACCCTAGCCAAAATCGTGAATCAGCGATATACAAATTGTCTGAATTATTTATTTACTAACTAACTAAATAATCACACGGAATTACATAACAAACAAACAGCAGATATTGGTTACTAACAATGATAGAAAAGTCCCTAGTGGGCTAACCCGATATGACGGCTTGTTAGACAAAGGAAAGGTGTGGGGACGTGATACAGAGCGTGAAAGACAAAATGGATCACTACACACAGTGGATAATTATAATCATTGAAATGCTAATCCTTTGCACATGAACGGCCGCTCATTCGACAATAATTGCGATGTATATATTTACGCCCGTATGTCGTTGCTGTCTCTCCGTTGAAAACTCTCGATCGTCCTGTAGAGTTCATCAGAGTCTCTGGTTAACTTTCCCAGAAGTCACAATATCTTTCGTGGTTGCAGATGGTTAGAATGGTTACTTCAGAGTACCATTTAGAAATGTTCTCATAGAATAGATGCTTCGGCGGTTGTCTGTATTCTAGTTCTAGATTTACGTCATTTCTAGCTGCAGTTTAGTAATTAGTATCTAAGATTTGCTCTTATTCTGTAGGGATCGATAGTCTCAGAGTTTAACCATTTCCACACTCGTCATGACTGTCCCTTAAGTGTCCACGGACCATTCCCACGTTCTCAAAAGTAGAAATATTGTTTAATTCTCCCATTTGGGGATTAGGAGTTTTGAACTAAGAGAAGCTCTTTGTTCTGGTAGACTCTCTCCCTCAATACTGCATGGCAGTTTCTACCAGGTATTTATGACCTATCGAGAGAGAGAGAGAGCCTCCCCCAGGGCATGTCATGAAAGCCTATATGGAGGAGGTCAGAGACCTGGCCGTGTGATGCCAGGACAATAACCTCTCCCTCAACATGATCAAGACAAAGGAGATGATTGTGGACTACAGGAAAAAGAGGACGGAGCACGCCCCCATTCTCATCGACGGGGCTGTAGTGGAGCAGGTTGAGCACTTCAAGTTCCTTGGTGTCCACATCACCAACAAACTGACATGGTCCTATGACACCACCCGGTATAGAGGTCCTGGATGGCAGGAAGCTTGGCTCCAGTGATGTACTGGGACGTACGCAGTACCCTCTAGCGCCTTCGGTCGGTCAGATGCAGAGCAGTTGTCATACCAGGCGTTGATGCAACCGGTCAGGATGCTCTCGATGGTGCAGCATTAGAACTTTTTGAGGATCTGAGGACCCATGCCAAATCTTTTCAGTCTCCTAAGGGGGAATAGGTTTTGTCGTGCCCTCTTCACGACTGTCTTGGTGTGTTTGGACCATGTCAGTTTGTTGGTGACGTGGACACCAAGGAACTCTCGACCTGCTCCACTACAGCCTTGTGGATGGGGGCGTGGTTGGCCCTCCATTTCCTGTAGTCCTCGATCATCTCCTTTGTCTTGCTAACATTGAAGGGAGAGGTTGTTGTCCTGGCGCCACACTGCCAGGTCTCTGACCTCCTCCCTATAGGCTGTCTCCTCGTTGTTGGTGATCAGGTCCTACCACCAGGTCTCTGATCAGGTCCTACCACCAGGTCTCTGATCAGGTCCTACCACCAGGTCTCTGATCAGGTCCTACCACCAGGTCTCTGATCAGGTCCTACCACCAGGCCTCTGATCAGGTCCTACCACCAGGTCTCTGACCTCCTCCCTATAGGCTGTCTCCTCGTTGTTGGTGATCAGGTCCTACCACCAGGTCTCTGATCAGGTCCTACCACCAGGTCTCTGATCAGGTCCTACCACCAGGTCTCTGATCAGGTCCTACCACCAGGTCTCTGATCAGGTTCTACCACCAGGTCTCTGATCAGGTCCTACCACCAGGTCTCTGACCTCCTCCCTATAGGCTGTCTCATCGTTGTCGGTGATCAGGCCAACCACTGATGGTGTTGGAGTGGTGCTTGGCCACGCAGTCGTGGGTGAACAGGGAGTACAAGAGGGGACTGAGCACGCACGCCAGAGGAGCCCCCGTGTTGAGGATCAGCATGGCAGATGTGTTGTTACCTACCCTTACCACCTGGGGGCGGCCCGTCAGGAAGTCCAGGATCCAGTTGGAGAGGGAGTTGTTTAGTCCCAGGGTCCTTAGCTTAGTGATGGGCTTGGAGGGTACTATGGTGTTGAACACTGAGCTGTAGTCAATGAATAGCATTCTCACATAGGTGTTCCTTTTGTCCAGGTGGGAAAGGGCAGTGTGGAGTGCAATAGAGATTTGGATCATCTGTGGATCCGTTGTTGCAGTATGCAAATTGGAGTGGGTCTAGGGTTTCTGGGATAATGGTGTTGATGTGAGCCATGACCAGCCTTTCAAAGCACTTCATGGCTACCGACGTGAGTGCTACGGGTCGGTAATCATTTAGACAGTCCCTGTGCCCAAGAAAGTGAAGGTAACCTATGGTCAGTCACTATGAGAGTGTTTTATATGAAAACTGTTTGTTCCTGCAGACTATCAGTCACTGAGAGTATTTATGTCGAACCTGATTTGTCCTGTAGGCTGTCCGTCACTATGAGAGTATTTATATCTAACCCAATTGGTCTTGCAGGCTGTCCGTCACTATGAGAGTGCAGTGAAGCTGGGCGGTCATGACTCTCTGGTGGTGGACCTGGTAGAGCTGCTACTGAAGCTGCGTCAGTATGGCAAGGCCCAGAGGACTCTGATGACCGCTCTGCACTGTGATGATGGAACACTGACCGTCTCCAGCCTGATGAGCAACGTCCAGTACTTCCTGCTGCTAGCCAGAGCACACTATGCTGACCAGGGATCAGTCCAGGACACACTAGAGAAGGTAAGGCTTAGAGTTAGGGTTACTCTGGAGAAGGTCAGGGTTATAGTTACTCTGGAGAAGGTCAGGGTTAGAGTTAGGGTTACTCTGGAGAAGGGCAGGGTTAGAGTTAGAGTTACTATGGAGAAGGTCAGGGTTAGGGTTACTATGGAGAAGGTCTGGGTTAGGGTTACTCTGGAGAAGGTCAGGGTTAGGGTTACTATGGAGAAGGTCAGGGTTAGAGTTAGGGTTACTATGGAGAAGGTCAGAGTTAGGGTTACTATGGAGAAGGTCCGGGTTAGAGTTACTCTGGAGAAGGTCAGAGTTAGGGTTACTCTGGAGAAGGTCAGAGTTAGAGTTAGAGTTACTCTGGAGAAGGTTAGAGTTAGGGTTACTCTGGAGAAGGTCAGGGTTAGGGTTACTCTGGAGAAGGTTAGAGTTAGGGTTACTATGGAGAAGTTCCGGGTCAGGGTTACTATGGAGAAGGTAGGGCTCACTAAGCTGATCAGTCCAGGACACCTTAGAGAAGGTCTTAGAACAATGACATGTTGATACAGTCATTTTCCACTTGTGTTAATGTTGTCAGTGACAGCAGACAGTACAGTAACTAAGCATCTCTCAGTATGACTGGAGCTAGTTTGTGACAGTGTAACAAGTTCTATGTGAGGAGGACTTCCTTTTCAAATGGGGCTGTGTGTTTCTTCCGCGGTGTTCGTCTCTCCCACAGGCCCACAGCGTCCAGCTGAGCGTCCTGAAGCGTTGTCAGACAGAGAGCCCAGAGCTGCTGGAGCAGGAGAGGACCGTGCTGTGCTCCATCTGTTGTCAGCTGGCCAGACACTACCGTAGCAGGACCCATGTAGACAGTACCAAGTATTACTACAACCAGGCTATAGTAGCCATCGGGAGGACAGACAACAAGGTTAGTATTACTACAACCAGGCTATAGTAGCCATCGGGAGGACAGACAACAAGGTTAGTATTACTACAACCAGGCTATAGTAGCCATCGGGAGGACAACAAGGTGTAGTATTACTACAACCAGGCTATAGTAGCCATCGGGAGGACAGACAACAAGGTTAGTATTACTACAACCAGGCTATAGTAGCCATCAGGAGGACAGACAACAAGGTTAGTATTACTACAACCAGGCTATAGTAGCCATCGGGAGGACAGACAACAAGGTTAGTATTACTACAACCAGGCTATAGTAGCCATCGGGAGGACAGACAACAAGGTTAGTATTACTACAACCAGGCTATAGTAGCCATCAGGAGGACAGACAACAAGGTTAGTATTACTACAACCAGGCTATAGTAGCCATCGGGAGGACAACAAGGTTAGTATTACTACAACCAGGCTATAGTAGCCATCGGGAGGACAGACAACAAGGTTAGTATTACTACAACCAGGCTATAGTAGCCATCGGGAGGACAACAAGGTTAGTATTACTACAACCAGGCTATAGTAGCCATCGGGAGGACAGACAACAAGGTGTAGTATTACTACAGCCAGGCTATAGTAGCCATCGGGAGGACAGACAACAAGGTTAGTATTACTACAACCAGGCTATAGTAGCCATCGGGAGGACAGACAACAAGGTTAGTATTACTACAACCAGGCTATAGTAGCCATCAGGAGGACAGACAGGAAGTGAGGTGTGTGGGCAGTTTGTCTTGTCGTTTTCTCTGTAACTAGAGAACTGATCTAGCGTGTGTATATATATATATACAGTTGAAGTCAGAAGTTTACATACACCTTCGCCAAATACATTTAAACTCAGTTTTTTCACAATTCCTGACATTTAATCCTAGTAAAAATTCCCTGTTTTAGGTCAGTTAGGATCACCACTTTATTTTAAGAATGTGAAATGTCAGAATAATAGTAGAGAGAATGATTTATTTCAGCTTTTATTTCTTTCATCACATTCCCAGTGGGTCAGAAGTTTACATGCACTCAATTAGTATTTGGTAGCATTGCCTTTAAATTGTTTAACTTGGGTCAAACGTTTTGGGTAGCCTTCCACAAGCTTCCCACAATAAGTTGGGTGAATTTTGTCCCATTCCTCCTGACAGAGCTGGTGTAACTGAGTCAGGTTTGTAGGCCTCCTTGCTCACACACACTTTTTCAGTTCTTCCCACAAATGTTCTATGGGATTTAGTTCAGGGCTTTGTGACGGCCACTCCAATACCTTGACTTTGTTGTCCTTAAGCCATTTTACCACAACTTTGAAAGTATGCTTGGGGTCATTGTCCATTTGGAAGACCCATTTGTGACCAAGCTTTAACTTCCTGACTGATGTCTTGAGATGTTGCTTCAATATATCCACATAATTTTCCTGCCTCATAATGCCATCTATTTTGTGAAGTGCACCAGTCCCTCCTGCAGCAAAGCACCCTCACAACATGATGCTGCCACCTCCGTGCTTCACGGTTGGGATGGTGTTCTTCGGCTTGCAAGCCTCCCCCTTTTCCTCCAAACATAACGATGGTCATTATAGCCAAACAGTTCTATTTTTGCTTCATCAGACCAGAGGACATTTCTCCAAAAAGTACGATCTTTGTCCCCATGTGCAGTTGCAAACCGTAGTCTGGCTTTTTTATGGCGGTTTTGGAGCAGTGGCTTCTTCCTTGCTGAGCGGCCTTTCAGGTTATGTCGATATAGGACTCGTTTTACTGTGGATATAGATACTTTTGTACCTGTTTCCTCCAGCATCTTCACAAGGTCCTTTGCTGTTGTTCAGGGATTGATTTACACTTTCACACCAAAGTACGTTCATCTCTAGGAGACAGAACGCGTCTCCTTCCTGAGCGGTATAACGGCTGCGTGGTCCCATGGTGTTAATACTTGCGTACTATTGTTTGTTCAGATGAACCTGGTACCTTCAGGCGTTTGGAAATTGCTCCCAAGGATGAACCAGACTTGTGGAGGTCTACAATTTTTTTGTCTGAGGTCTTGGCTGATTTCTTTTGATTTTCCAATGATGTCAAGCAAAGAGGCAATGAGTTTGAAGGTGGGCCTTGAAATACATCCACAGGTGCACCTCCAATTGACTTACATGATGTCAATTAGCCTATCAGAAGCTTCTAAAGCCATGACATCATTTTCAGGATTTTTCCAAGCTGTTTAAAGGCACTGTCAACTTAGTGTATGTAAACTTCTGACCCACTGGAATTGTGATACAGTGAATTATAAGTGAAATAATCTGTCTGTAAACAATTGTTGGAAAAATTACTTGTGTCATGCAGAAAGTAGATGTCCTAACCGACTTGTCAAAACTATAGTTTGTTAACAAGAACCTTGCGGACTGGTTGGAAAACGAGTTTAAATGACTCCAACCTAAGTGGATGTAAACTTCCGACTTCAACTGTATGTATATTCTGTAGATCTGATCTATACTCCCCTCTCAGATCGGTCTGGAGATGGCCCAGTTCTACCTGGAGAACGGGAAGACAGATGAAGCCCTGATGCAGGTAGAGGAGGTGCTGGGAAAGCATGCCTTCCACCCTGACGCCACAATGGTACAATCCTCTCTCCTCTACATACACTATATATGCAAAAGTATGTGGACACCCATTCAAGTTAGTGGATTCGGATATTTCAGCCGCACCCGTTGCTGACAGGTGTATAAAATTGAGCACACACCCATGCAATCTCCATAGACAAACAATGGCAGTAGAATGGCCCGTACTGAAGAGCTCAGTGACTTCAAACGTGGCACCGTCATAGGATGCCACCTTTCCAATAAGTCAGTTCGTCAAATTTCTGCCCTGCTAGAGCTGCCCCCCGGTCAACTGTGTGTGCTGTTATTGTGAAGTGGAAACGTCTAGGAGCAACAATGGCTCAGCCGCGAAGTGGTAGGCTACACGAGCTCACAGAATGGAACCGCCGAGTGCTGAGGCGCGTTATCATTGTCTGTCTTCGGTTGCAACACTCAGTACAGAGTTCACAAACTGCCTCTGGAAGCAAATCAGCACAATAACTGTTCGTTGGGAGCTTCATGAAATGGGTTTCCATGGCCGAGCAGCCGCACACAAACCTAAGATCTCCATGCACAATACCAAGCGTCGGCTGGAGTGGTGTAAAGCTCGCCTCCGTTGTACTCTGGAGCAGTGGAAACGCAGTCCAACGTACGAATCTGGGTTTGGCCGATGCCAGGAGAACGCTACCTGCCCCAATGCATAGTGCCAACTGTAAAGTTTGGTGGAGGAATAATGGTCTGGGGTTGTTTTTCATGGTTCGGGCCCCTTAGTTCCAGTGAAGTGAAATCTTAATGCAACAGCATACAATGACATTCTAGACAATTCTGTGCTTCCAACTTTGTGGCAACTTTGTGGCAACTATGGTTTAGTCCTCTCTCCTCTGTATAACATCCCCCTGATGCCACAATGGTTTAGTCCTCTCTCCTCTGTATAACATCCCCCCAGAGTCCATAATGGTTTAGTCCTCTCTCCTCTGTATAACATCCCCCTGATGCCACAATGGTTTAGTCCTCTCTCCTCTGTATAACATCCCCCCAGAGCCCATAAAGGTTTAGTCCTCTCTCCTCTTTGTACGTGCTAGAGCACACTGGGAAGGTTGACATAATCATCATGTTCCTGTGTCTGCCTGAAGGTGTACGGAGATATCAAGTTGAAGGAGGAGAAGTTTGATGAGTCTGTGGAGATTTACCTTGGACTGATGGACAGATGCCCAGGTACATGTTGTATTTTAAACATACTACCATTATTAGGACTCATGTTGTTTATTTGGATCCTGTCTGGGATCCTGTCTGGGATCCTGTCTGGGATCCTGTCTGGGTACCTTACCCATGTACCCATGGGGTATTCAAATCTTACCCTACGAGGTCCAGATTACAGCTGTTTTTCTGTTCTACCTGATAATTATTTGCACCCACCTGGCGTCCCCAGGTCTAAATCAGTCCCTGATTAGAGGGGAATCCCCCACCTGGTGTCCCAGGTCTAAATCAGTCCCTGATTAGAGGGGAATCACCCACCTGGTGTCCCAGGTCTAAATCAGGCCCTGATTAGAGGGGAATCACCCACCTGGTGTCCCAGGTCTAAATCAGTCCCTGATTAGAGGGGAATCACCCACCTGGTGTCCCAGGTCTAAACCAGGCCCTGATTAGAGGGGAATCACCCACCTGGTGTCCCAGGTCTAAATCAGTCCCTGATTAGAGGGGAATCACCCACCTGGTGTCCCAGGTCTAAATCAGTCCCTGATTAGAGGGGAATCACCCACCTGGTGTCCCCAGGTCTAAATCAGTCCCTGATTAGAGGGGAATCACCCACCTGGTGTCCCCAGGTCTAAATCAGTCCCTGATTAGAGGGGAATCACCCACCTGGTGTCCCAGGTCTAAATCAGTCCCTGATTAGAGGGGAATCCCCCACCTGGTGTCCCCAGGTCTAAATCAGGCCCTGATTAGAGGGGAATCACCCACCTGGTGTCCCAGGTCTAAATCAGTCCCTGATTAGAGGGGAATCACCCACCTGGTGTCCCAGGTCTAAATCAGTCCCTGATTAGAGGGGGAATCACCCACCTGGTGTCCCAGGTCTAAATCAGTCCCTGATTAGAGGGGAATCACCCACCTGGTGTCCCAGGTCTAAATCAGTCCCTGATTAGAGGGGAATCACCCACCTGGTGTCCCAGGTCTAAATCAGGCCCTGATTAGAGGGGAATCACCCACCTGGTGTCCCAGGTCTAAATCAGTCCCTGATTAGAGGGGGAATCACCCACCTGGTGTCCCAGGTCTAAATCAGTCCCTGATTAGAGGGGAATCACCCACCTGGTGTCCCAGGTCTAAATCAGGCCCTGATTAGAGGGGAATCACCCACCTGGTGTCCCAGGTCTAAATCAGTCCCTGATTAGAGGGGAATCACCCACCTGGTGTCCCAGGTCTAAATCAGTCCCTGATTAGAGGGGAATCACCCACCTGGTGTCCCAGGTCTAAATCAGGCCCTGATTAGAGGGGAATCACCCACCTGGTGTCCCAGGTCTAAATCAGGCCCTGATTAGAGGGGAATCCCCCACCTGGTGTCCCAGGTCTAAATCAGGCCCTGATTAGAGGGGAATCACCCACCTGGTGTCCCAGGTCTAAATCAGTCCCTGATTAGAGGGGAATCACCCACCTGGTGTCCCAGGTCTAAATCAGGCCCTGATTAGAGGGGGGAATCACCCACCTGGTGTCCCAGGTCTAAATCAGGCCCTGATTAGAGGGGAATCACCCACCTGGTGTCCCAGGTCTAAATCAGTCCCTGATTAGAGGGGAATCACCCACCTGGTGTCCCAGGTCTAAATCAGTCCCTGATTAGAGGGGGAATCACCCACCTGGTGTCCCAGGTCTAAATCAGTCCCTGATTAGAGGGGAATCACCCACCTGGTGTCCCAGGTCTAAATCAGTCCCTGATTAGAGGGGGAATCACCCACCTGGAGTCCCAGGTCTAAATCAGTCCCTGATTAGAGGGGATGAATTTAAAAAGCAGTGGCTTCCAGACCTAGACCTTGAATTCAATGTACATATAGTCTATACTGCTGTGTAATGGTGTTGGTATTGTCCCATAGGTAACTACGTGTTCCTGGCCAAGTGTATCCAGGTGCTGAGACGGTCAGCCAGACTGGATGACGCCCTGGCCTTGTTTCAAGCCTGTGAGCTCCACGACCACGGAGCGACCACTGAGCCTGGATATAACTACTGTAAAGGCCTTTACTACTGGTGAGAGTCCAATACAACTACTACTGTAAAGACCTTTACTACTGGTGTCCAATACAACTACTACTGTAAAGACCTTTACTACTGGTGTCTAATACAACTACTACTGTAAAGACCTTTACTACTGGTGTCCAATACAACTACTACTGTAAAGGCCTTTACTACTGGTGTTCAATACAACTACTACTGTAAAGACCTTTACTACTGGTGAGAGTCCAATACAACTACTACTGTAAAGACCTTTACTACTGGTGAGAGTTCAATACAACTACTACTGTAAAGACCTTTACTACTGGTGTCTAATACAACTACTACTGTAAAGACCTTTACTACTGGTGTCTAATACAACTACTACTGTAAAGGCCTTTACTACTGGTGAGAGTCCAATACAACTACTACTGTAAAGGCCTTTACTACTGGTGTCTAATACAACTACTACTGTAAAGACCTTTACTACTGGTGTCTAATACAACTACTACTGTAAAGACCTTTACTACTGGTGTCCAATACAACTACTACTGTAAAGACCTTTACTACTGGTGAGAGTCCAATACAACTACTACTGTAAAGACCTTTACTACTGGTGTCTAATACAACTACTACTGTAAAGACCTTTACTACTGGTGTCCAATACAACTACTACTGTAAAGGCCTTTACTACTGGTGTTCAATACAACTACTACTGTAAAGACCTTTACTACTGGTGAGAGTCCAATACAACTACTACTGTAAAGACCTTTACTACTGGTGAGAGTTCAATACAACTACTACTGTAAAGGCCTTTACTACTGGTGAGAGTTCAATACAACTACTACTGTAAAGACCTTTACTACTGGTGTCTAATACAACTACTACTGTAAAGACCTTTACTACTGGTGTCTAATACAACTACTACTGTAAAGGCCTTTACTACTGGTGAGAGTTCAATACAACTACTACTGTAAAGGCCTTTACTACTGGTGTCTAATACAACTACTACTGTAAAGACCTTTACTACTGGTGTCTAATACAACTACTACTGTAAAGACCTTTACTACTGGTGAGAGTCCAATACAACTACTACTGTAAAGACCTTTACTACTGGTGTCCAATACAACTACTACTGTAAAGGCCTTTACTACTGGTGTCTAATACAACTACTACTGTAAAGACCTTTACTACTGGTGTCTAATACAACTACTACTGTAAAGACCTTTACTACTGGTGTCTAATACAACTACTACTGTAAAGGCCTTTACTACTGGTGTCCAATACAACTACTACTGTAAAGGCCTTTACTACTGGTGAGAGTCCAATACAACTACTACTGTAAAGACCTTTACTACTGGTGAGAGTCCAATACAACTACTACTGTAAAGACCTTTACTACTGGTGAGAGTCCAATACAACTACTACTGTAAAGGCCTTTACTACTGGTGTCTCAATACAACTACTACTGTAAAGACCTTTACTACTGGTGTCTAATACATCTACTACTGTAAAGGCCTTTACTACTGGTGTCTAATACAACTACTACTGTAAAGACCTTTACTACTGGTGTACAATACATCTACTACTGTAAAGACCTTTACTACTGGTGTCTAATACACCTACTACTGTAAAGACCTTTACTACTGGTGTCCAATACAACTACTACTGTAAAGGCCTTTACTACTGGTGTCCAATACAACTACTACTGTAAAGACCTTTACTACTGGTGTCCAATACAACTACTACTGTAAAGACCTTTACTACTGGTGTCCAATACAACTACTACTGTAAAGACCTTTACTACTGGTGTCCAATACAACTACTACTGTAAAGACCTTTACTACTGGTGTCCAATACAACTACTACTGTAAAGACCTTTACTACTGGTGTCTAATACAACTACTACTGTAAAGACCTTTACTACTGGTGTCCAATACAACTACTACTGTAAAGACCTTTACTACTGGTGTCTAATACAACTACTACTGTAAAGGCCTTTACTACTGGTGTCCAATACAACTACTACTGTAAAGACCTTTACTACTGGTGTCTAATACAACTACTACTGTAAAGACCTTTACTACTGGTGTCCAATACAACTACTACTGTAAAGGCCTTTACTACTGGTGTCCAATACAACTACTACTGTAAAGACCTTTACTACTGGTGAGAGTCCAATACAACTACTACTGTAAAGACCTTTACTACTGGTGTCTAATACAACTACTACTGTAAAGACCTTTACTACTGGTGTCTAATACAACTACTACTGTAAAGACCTTTACTACTGGTGTCTAATACAACTACTACTGTAAAGACCTTTACTACTGGTGAGAGTCCAATACAACTACTACTGTAAAGGCCTTTACTACTGGTGTCCAATACAACTACTACTGTAAAGACCTTTACTACTGGTGAGAGTCTCAATACAACTACTACTGTAAAGGCCTTTACTACTGGTGTCCAATACAACTACTACTGTAAAGACCTTTACTACTGGTGTCCAATACAACTACTACTGTAAAGACCTTTACTACTGGTGTCCAATACAACTACTACTGTAAAGACCTTTACTACTGGTGTCCAATACAACTACTACTGTAAAGACCTTTACTACTGGTGTCCAATACAACTACTACTGTAAAGCCTTTACTACTGGTGTCCAATACAACTACTACTGTAAAGACCTTTACTACTGGTGAGAGTCCAATACAACTACTACTGTAAAGGCCTTTACTACTGGTGAGAGTCCAATACAACTACTACTGTAAAGACCTTTACTACTGGTGAGAGTTCAATACAACTACTACTGTAAAGGCCTTTACTACTGGTGTCTAATACAACTACTACTGTAAAGACCTTTACTACTGGTGTCTAATACAACTACTACTGTAAAGACCTTTACTACTGGTGTCTAATACAACTACTACTGTAAAGACCTTTACTACTGGTGTCTAATACAACTACTACTGTAAAGACCTTTACTACTGGTGTCTAATACAACTACTACTGTAAAGACCTTTACTACTGGTGTCCAATACAACTACTACTGTAAAGACCTTTACTACTGGTGTCCAATACAACTACTACTGTAAAGGCCTTTACTACTGGTGTCCAATACAACTACTACTGTAAAGGCCTTTACTACTGGTGTCTAATACAACTACTACTGTAAAGGCCTTTACTACTGGTGTCTAATACAACTACTACTGTAAAGGCCTTTACTACTGGTGTCTAATACAACTACTACTGTAAAGACCTTTACTACTGGTGTCTAATACAACTACTACTGTAAAGGCCTTTACTACTGGTGTCCAATACAACTACTACTGTAAAGACCTTTACTACTGGTGTCCAATACAACTACTACTGTAAAGACTCTAATATCCAAAAGTTATAAGGAAGAGGAATACGACACAGATGTCTTTTCTCTCTTCTACTTTTCATTAGTTCTATACAGATAGTTCTATACAGATAGTTCTATACAGATAGTTCTATACAGGTAGTTCTATACAGGTAGTTCTATACAGATAGTTCTATACAGATAGTTCTATACAGATATATCTGTATAGTGAGTGTCTAGTCTATCTGTATAGTGAGTGTCTAGTCTAGCTGTATAGTGAGTGTCTAGTCTAGCTGTATAGTGAGTGTCTAGTCTAGCTGTATAGTGAGTGTCTAGCTGTATAGTGAGTGTCTAGTCTAGCTGTATAGTGAGTGTCTAGTCTATCTGTATAGTGAGTGTCTAGTCTATCTGTATAGTGAGTGTCTAGTCTATCTGTATAGTGAGTGTCTAGTTTCTATCTGTATAGAACCCCTGGCTGACAGAATAAGATCTGGTTCAAAGATGGACCTCTCCACCCTCCAGGCATGTGTACAGGGTGAGTGAGGCTCTGTTCCATCTGAATAAGGCCCGGCGGGACAACGAGTGGGGAGATCAGGCTATGGAGCTCATGATCCGCATCTGTCTCAACCCAGACAACGAGGTCATCGGAGGGGAGGTGTTTGAGACACCCCAGGAGGAGTGGAGGTACGGCGGGGCTTCTAGGGGTACGGCAGGGCTTCTAGGGGTACGGCGGGGCTTCTAGGGTTACGGCGGGGCTTCTAGGGGTACGGCGGGGCTTCTAGAGGTACGGCGGGGCTTCTTGAGATACGGCGGGGCTTCTTGAGATACAGCGGGGCTTCTAGAGGTACGGCGGGGCTTCTTGAGGTACGGCGGGGCTTCTTGAGATACGGCGGGGCTTTTAGAGACACGGCGGGGCTTCTAGAGGTACTGCGGGGCTTCTAGAGGTACGGCGGGGCTTCTAGAGGTACGGCGGGGCTTCTAGAGGTACGGCGGGGCTTCTAGGGGTACGGCGGGGCTTCTTGAGATACGGCGGGGCTTCTAGAGACACGGCGGGGCTTCTAGTGGCACGGCAGGCCTTCAGAGTCAGAGGAGATAATGATTTACAGTGCCTTTAGAAAGTATTCCCACCCCTTGACTTTTACCACATTTTGTTGTGTTACAGATTACATTTAAAATGGATTAAATTGAGATTCTTTTGTCACTGGCCTACACAAATTACTCCACAATACTAACCTAATGTCACGGCTGTTGTCGGTGAATGAGGACCAAAACGCAGCAGGTACGTGAATGCTCATCTTGATTTTTAATTATCTTCAAAACCGAACATACAAAACACAAAAAACGAACACTCGACAAATAAACAGTCTGGTAAGGCACAAGGCTATACACAGAATAATCACCCACAAATCACACATACAAACACACCCTAATATATGGAACTCTCAATCAAAGGCAGATAGACAACACCTGCCTTCAACTGAGAGTCCCAACCCCAATCAACCAAACATAGAAACACACAACCTAGACTAACCATAGAATACTAAACATAAACCAAAACCCGGAATTACTAAATCAAACACCCTTTACACAAAACACACCACCCCGAACCACATAAAACAAATACCCCCTGCCACGCCCTGACCAAACTACAAAACAATTAACCTTATATACTGGCCAGGACGTGACAGTACCCCCCCCTTAAAGGTGCTACCCCAGAAGCACCTTAACAAAAAATAATCCCAAGCAACACCAACAAAAAGTCCCCTTTTCTAAAGGGAGGGAAGGGAGGGTGGCTGCCGTCAACGACGGCACTGTGCTACACCCCCCCTCCCCAACCCACCTATTTCTGGAGGTGGCTCTGGCTCCGGCCGTTCCAGGCTGTCGGGCCACTCTGGCATCGCCGGGGGGCAGTCGGGGCAGTCTGGCAATTCGGGAGAGTCTGGGCAGTCTGGCAATTCGGGACAGTCTGGGCAGTCTGGCAATTCGGGACAGTCTGGGCAGTCTGGCAATTCGGGACAGTCTGGGCAGTCTGGCAATTCGGGACAGTCTGGGCAGTCTGGCAATTCGGGACAGTCTGGGCAGTCTGGCAATTCGGGACAGTCTGGGCAGTCTGGCAATTCGGGACAGTCTGGGCAGTCTGGCAATTCGGGACAGTCTGGGCAGTCTGGCAATTCGGGACAGTCTGGGCAGTCTGGCCACTCCGGCAGTTCAGGGCAGTCTGGCCACTCCGGCAGTTCAGGGCAGTCTGGCCACTCCGGCAGTTCAGGGCAGTCTGGCCACTCCGGCAGTTCAGGGCAGTCTGGCCACTCCGGCAGTTCAGGGCAGTCTGGCCACTCCGGCAGTTCAGGGCAGTCTGGCCACTCCGGCAGTTCAGGGCAGTCTGGCCACTCCGGCAGTTCAGCGCAGTCTGGCCACTCCGGCAGTTCAGCGCAGTCTGGCCACTCCGGCAGTTCAGCGCAGTCTGGCCACTCCGGCAGTTCAGCGCAGTCTGGCCACTCCGGCAGTTCAGCGCAGTCTGGCCACTCCGGCAGTTCAGCGCAGTCTGGCCACTCCGGCAGTTCAGCGCAGTCTGGCCACTCCGGCAGTTCAGCGCAGTCTGGCCACTCCGGCAGTTCAGCGCAGTCTGACCACTCCGGCAGTTCAGCGCAGTCTGACCTCTCTGGCGACTGTTGACTGGCGGGCAGCTCTGACGACTGTTGACTGGCGGGCAGCTCTGACGACTGTTGACTGGCGGGCAGCTCTAACGATGACTGTTGACTGGCGGGCAGCTCTGACGATGACTGTTGACTGGCGGGCAGCTCTGACGATGACTGTTGACTGGCGGGCAGCTCTGACGATGACTGTTGACTGGCGGGCAGCTCTGACGATGACTGTTGACTGGCGGGCAGCTCTGACGATGACTGTTGACTGGCGGGCAGCTCTGACGATGACTGTTGACTGGCGGGCAGCTCTGACGATGACTGTTGACTGGCGGGCAGCTCTGACGATGACTGTTGACTGGCGGGCAGCTCTGACGATGACTGTTGACTGGCGGGCAGCTCTGATGATGACTGTTGACTGGCGGGCAGCTCTGATGATGACTGTTGACTGGCGGGCAGCTCTGATGAAGACTGTTGACTGGCGAGGCTGGGTTGACGCACTTGTAGCCTGGTGCGTGGTGCTGGTACTGGGCTTACCAGATTATGTACACGCACCTCCAGGCTAGTGCGGGGAGCGGGAACAGGACGAGTCGGACTGGGTTGACGCACTTCCGGGTCCGCACGAGAGACAGGAGCTGGAAACCCAGGGCTATGGAGGCGCACAGCCGGTCTAGATCTTACCTCCTGCACAACCCGCCTTGGCTGGATGGAACTAGTAGCCCTGTACGAGCGGGGTGCTCGTACAGGGCAGACTGGGCTGTGCAGGGGCCTGATGGTAGCCGTGCGTAGAGCGGGAGTTGGGTAGCCTGGTCCTCGGAGGCGTACCGGCGACCAGATGCGCTGCGCAGGCATCCTCCTACCAGGCTGGATGCCCGCTCTAGCACGGCACCTGCGAGGGGCTGGAATAACGCGCACCGGACTGTGCGTGCGTATGGGTGAGATAGTGCGCTCCTCAGCGAAACATAGCGCTCTCCACCCCATACGCTCCTCCATATAACCACGAGTAGCTGGCTTCCGGCTCTTCTTACGCCTAGCCAAACTACCCGTGTGCCCCCCCCCAAAATTTTCTTGGGGGTGCCTCTCGTGCTTCTCCTACCTAATTCACAGAGTGAAAAGAAGGAAGCCTTTACGGAATAAAAATATTCCAAAACATGCCTTATGTTTGCAACAAGTCACTGAAGTCATACTGCAAAAAATGTGGTAAAGCAATTAACTTTTTCCCCTGAATACAAAGTGTTATGTTTGGAGCAAATCCAACACAACACATTACTGAGTACCACTCTCCATATTTCCAAGCATAGTGGTGGCTGCATCATGTTATGGGTATGCTTGTAATTGTTAAGGACTGGGGAGTTTTACAGGATAAAAAAGAAATGGAATTGAGGTAAGCCCTGGCAAATCCTGCTTTCCACCAGACACTGGGAGATGAATTCACCTTTCAGCAGTACAATAACCTAAAACACAAGGCCAAATATACACTGGAGATGCTTACCAAGAAGACAGTGAATGTTCCTGAGTGGCCGAGTTACAGTTTTGACTTAAATCTACTTGAAAATATATGGCAAGACTTGAAAATGGCTGTCTAGCAATGATCAACAATTTGACAGAGCTTGAAGAATTTAGAAAACAATAATGGGAAAATGTTGCACAATCCAGGTGTAGAAAGCTCTTAGAGGCATACCAAGAAATACTCACAGCTCTAATCGCTGCCAAAGGTTATTCTATAAAGTATTGATTCAGGTGTATAAGTACTTATGTAAATTAGATATTTCTGTATTTCATTTTCAATCAATTTTCAAACATTTCTAAAAACATGAATGGCCAAGAAAAACTACTAAAAACGTGTTTTCACTTTCTCAATATAAGTTATTGTGTGTAGATGGGTGAGAAAAAAAACAATGTTAATCCATTATGACCTCAGGCTGTAACACAACAAAATATAGTCAAGGGGTTTGAGTACTTTCTGAAGGCACCACACACGCATGCTGGCACTAAGACAGCACTCAATGAGCTGTATAAGGCCATAAGCAAACAGGAAAACGCTCATCCAGAGGCGGCGCTCCTAGTGGCCGGAGACTTTAATGCAGGGAAACTCTATTCCGTTTTACCTCATTTCTACCAGCATGTTAAATGTGCAACCAGAGGGGAAAAAAACTCTAGACCACCTTTACTCCACACACAGAGACGCGTACAAAGCTCTCCCTCTCCCTCCATTTGGCAAATCTGACCATAATTCTATCCTCCTGATTCCTGTTTACAGGCAAAAAATAAAACAGGAATCACCAGTGACTCTGTCAATAAGTAAATTGTCAGATGAAGCAGATGCTAAACTACAGGACTGTTTTGCACAGACTGGCACATGTTCCTGGATTCATCCGATGGCATTGAGGAGTACAGCACCTCAGTCCCTGGCTTCATCAATAAGTGCATCGTTGACGTTGTCCCCACTGTGACTGTACGAACATACCCCAACCAGAAGCCATGGATTACAGGCAACATCAGCGCTGAGCTAAAGGGTAGAGCTGCCGCCTTCAAGGAGCAGGACTCAAACCCGTACGCTTATAAGAAATCCCGCTACACCCTCAGACGAACCATCAAACAGGCAAAGCGCCAATACAGGAATAAGGTTATATTGGTGTTCTTGCTCACAGGGACTATGGTGGTCTGTTTGAAACATGTTGGTATTACAGACTCGGACAGGGAGAGGTTGAAAATGTCAGTGAAGACACTTGCCAGTTGGTCAGCGAATGCTCGGAGTACACGTCCTGGTAATCCGTCTGGCCCTGCAGCTTTGTGAATGTTGACCTGTTTAAAGGTCTTACTCACGTCGGCTACGGAGAGCGTGATCACACTGTCGTCTAGAACAGCAGATGCTCTCATGCACGTTTCAGTGTTACTTGCCTCGAAGCGAGCATAGAAGTTATTTAGCTCGTCCTGTAGGCTTGTGTCGCCGGGCAGCTCTCGGCTGGGCTTCCCTTTGTAGTCTGTAATAGTTTGCAGGCCCTTCCACATCCGACGAGAGTCGGAGCCGATGCAGTGCAAATCAATCTTAGACCCCTGCATTATCATCTCATTACCATGTCGCCTAGTTTGATTGTTCCTGATTATGAGATACTTCAGCTAACTGTAATAATACATGATATAAAATGATGACGTCTGTTCTCCTCTCTGATTGGTCAGTACGAGCCAACTGGGCGGGGCTGAGCACAGGGAGCAGGTGGGCGTGGCCACGGCCCAGAACCTGGTGAAGGAGTTCCGCCCACGTCAGGGGTCATCAGGAGGTCAGCGGTCAGACGGAATCACCTTGCTGGTCAACCTCTGCCTCATGGCCACCAGAGACCCCAAACACATCCAGAAAGCCCTGCAGGCCTTCACTGAGCTGGCCTCTACTAAGGTAGGACCCCCTTCACTGAGCTGGCCTCTACTAAGGTAGGACCCCTTCACTGAGCTGGCCTCTACTAAGGTAGGACCCCTTCACTGAGCTGGCCTCTACTAAGGTCTATCCCCCTTCACTGAGCTGGTCTCTACTAAGGTAGGACCCCTTCACTGAGCTGGCCTCTACTAAGGTAGGACCCCTTCACTGAGCTGGCCTCTACTAAGGTAGGACCCCTTCACTGAGCTGGCCTCTACTAAGGTAGGACCCCTTCACTGAGCTGGCCTCTACTAAGGTAGGACCCCTTCACTGAGCTGGCCTCTACTAAGGTAGGACCCCTTCACTGAGCTGGCCTCTACTAAGGTAGGACCCCTTCACTGAGCTGGCCTCTAATAAGGTCTATCCCCCTTCACTGAGCTGGCCTCTACTCAGGTAGGACCCCTTCACTGAGCTGGTCTCTACTAAGGTAGAACCCCTTCACTGAGCTGGGCTCTACTAAGGTAGGACCCCTTCACCGAGCTGGCGTCTACTAAGGTAGGACCCCTTCACTGAGCTGGCCTCTACTAAGGTAGGACCCCTTCACTGAGCTGGCCTCTACTAAGGTAGGAACTCTTTCACTGAGCTGGCCTCTACTAAGGTAGGACCCCTTCACTGAGCTGGCCTCTACTCAGGTAGAACCCCTTCACTGAGCTGGCCTCTACTAAGGTAGGACCCCTTCACTGAGCTGGCCTCTACTAAGGTAGGACCCCTTCACTGAGCTGGCCTCTACTAAGGTAGGACCCCTTCACTGAGCTGGCCTCTACTAAGGTAGGACCCCCTTCACTGAGCTGGCCTCTACTCAGGTAGGACCCCTTCACTGAGCTGGCCTCTACTAAGGTAGGACCCCCTTCACTGAGCTGGCCTCTACTAAGGTAGGACCCCTTCACTGAGCTGGCCTCTAATAAGGTCTATCCCCCTTCACTGAGCTGGCCTCTACTCAGGTAGGACCCCTTCACTGAGCTGGCCTCTACTAAGTTGAGAATCTTCACTGAGCTGGGCTCTACTAAGGTAGAACCCCTTCACTGAGCTGGCCTCTATTAAGGTAGGACCCCTTCACTGAGCTGGCCTCTACTCAGGTAGGATCCATTCACTGAGCTGGCCTCTACTAAGGTAGGACCCCTTCACTGAGCTGGGCTCTACTAAGGTAGGACCACTCCACTGAGCTGGCCTCTACTAAGGTAGGACCCCTTCACTGAGCTGGCCTCTACTAAGGTAGGACCACTTCACTGAGCTGGCCTCTACTAAGGTAGGACCCCCTTCACTGAGCTGGCCTCTAATAAGGTCTATCCCCCTTCACTGAGCTGGCCTCTACTGAGGTAGGACCCCTTCACTGAGCTGGCCTCTACTAAGGTAGGACCCCTTCACTGAGCTGGCCTCTACTAAGGTAGGACCACTTCACTGAGCTGGCCTCTACTAAGGTAGGACCCCCTTCACTGAGCTGGCCTCTAATAAGGTCTATCCCCCTTCACTGAGCTGGCCTCTACTAAGGTAGGACCCCTTCACTGAGCTGGCCTCTACTAAGGTAGGACCTCTTCACTGAGCTGGCCTCTAATAAGGTCTATCCCCCTTCACTGAGCTGGCCTCTACTCAGGTAGGACCCCTTCACTGAGCTGGCCTCTACTAAGGTAGAACCCCTTCACTGAGCTGGCCTCTACTAAGGTAGGACCACTTCACTGAGCTGGCCTCTACTAAGGTAGGACCCCCTTCACTGAGCTGGCCTCTAATAAGGTCTATCCCCCTTCACTGAGCTGGCCTCTACTAAGGTAGGACCCCTTCACTGAGCTGGCCTCTACTAAGGTAGGACCCCTTCACTGAGCTGGCCTCTAATAAGGTCTATCCCCCTTCACTGAGCTGGCCTCTACTCAGGTAGGACCCCTTCACTGAGCTGGCCTCTACTAAGGTAGAACCCCTTCACTGAGCTGGGCTCTACTAAGGTAGGACCCCTTCACGGAGCTGGCGTCTACTAAGGTAGGACCCCTTCACTGAGCTGGCCTCTACTAAGGTAGGAACTCTTTCACTGAGCTGGCCTCTACTAAGGTAGGACCCCTTCACTGAGCTGGCCTCTACTAAGGTAGGACCCCTTCACTGAGCTGGCCTCTACTAAGGTAGGACCCCTTCACTGAGCTGGCCTCTACTAAGGTAGGACCCCTTCACTGAGCTGGCCTCTACTAAGGTAGGACCCCTTCACTGAGCTGGCCTCTAATAAGGTCTATCCCCCTTCACTGAGCTGGCCTCTACTAAGGTAGGACCCCTTCACTGAGCTGGGCTCTACTAAGGTAGAACCCCTTCACTGAGCTGGCCTCTACTAAGGTAGGACCCCTTCACTGAGCTGGCCTCTACTAAGGTAGAACCCCTTCACTGAGCTGGGCTCTACTAAGGTAGGACCCCTTCACTGAGCTGGCCTCTACTAAGGTAGGACCCCCTTCACTGAGCTGGCCTCTACTCAGGTAGGACCCCTTCACTGAGCTGGCCTCTACTAAGGTAGGACCCCTTCACTGAGCTGGCCTCTACTAAGGTAGGACCCCTTCACTGAGCTGGCCTCTACTAAGGTAGGACCCCTTCACTGAGCTGGCCTCTACTAAGGTAGGACCCCCTTCACTGAGCTGGCCTCTACTCAGGTAGGACCCCTTCACTGAGCTGGCCTCTACTAAGGTAGGACCACTTCACTGAGCTGGCCTCTACTAAGGTAGGACCCCCTTCACTGAGCTGGCCTCTAATAAGGTCTATCCCCCTTCACTGAGCTGGCCTCTACTGAGGTAGGACCCCTTCACTGAGCTGGCCTCTACTAAGGTAGGACCCCTTCACTGAGCTGGCCTCTACTCAGGTAGGACCCCTTCACTGAGCTGGCCTCTACTAAGGTAGGACCCCTTCACTGAGCTGGCCTCTACTCAGGTAGATCCACCTTCATTGAGCTGGCCTCTACTAAGGTAGGACCACTTCACTGAGCTGGCCTCTACTCAGGTAGGACCTCCTTCACTGAGCTGGCCTCTACTCAGGTAGGACCTCCTTCACTGAGCTGGCCTCTACTCAGGTAGATCCCCCTTCACTGAGCTGGCCTCTACTAAGGTAGGACCCCTTCACTGAGCTGGCCTCTACTCAGGTAGGACCCCTTCACTGAGCTGGCCTCTACTCAGGTAGGACCCCTTCACTGAGCTGGCCTCTACTAAGGTAGGACCCCTTCACTGAGCTGGCCTCTAATAAGGTCTATCCCCCTTCACTGAGCTGGCCTCTACTCAGGTAGGACCACTTCACTGAGCTGGCCTCTACTAAGGTAGAACCCCTTCACTGAGCTGGCCTCTACTAAGGTAGGACCCCTTCACTGAGCTGGCCTCTACTAAGGTAGGACCCCTTCACTGAGCTGGCCTCTACTAAGGTAGAACCTCCTTCACTGAGCTGGCCTCTACTAAGGTAGAACCCCCTTCACTGAGCTGGCCTCTACTCAGGTAGGACCCCTTCACTGAGCTGGCCTCTACTAAGGTAGGACCCCTTCACTGAGCTGGCCTCTACTAAGGTAGGACCCCTTCACTGAGCTGGCCTCTACTAAGGTAGATCCTCCTTCACTGAGCTGGCCTCTACTCAGGTAGGACCTCCTTCACTGAGCTGGCCTCTACTCAGGTAGATCCCCCTTCACTGAGCTGGCCTCTACTAAGGTAGAACCCCCTTCACTGAGCTGGCCTCTACTCAGGTAGGACCCCTTCACTGAGCTGGCCTCTACTAAGGTAGGACCCCTTCACTGAGCTGGCCTCTACTAAGGTAGGACCCCTTCACTGAGCTGGCCTCTACTAAGGTAGATCCTCCTTCACTGAGCTGGCCTCTACTCAGGTAGGACCTCCTTCACTGAGCTGGCCTCTACTCAGGTAGATCCCCCTTCACTGAGCTGGCCTCTACTAAGGTAGGACCCCTTCACTGAGCTGGCCTCTACTAAGGTAGGAACTCTTTCACTGAGCTGGCCTCTACTAAGGTAGGACCCCTTCACTGAGCTGGCCTCTACTCAGGTAGAACCCCTTCACTGAGCTGGCCTCTACTCAGGTAGGACCTCCTTCACTGAGCTGGCCTCTACTCAGGTAGATCCCCCTTCACTGAGCTGGCCTCTACTAAGGTAGGACCCCTTCACTGAGCTGGCCTCTACTAAGGTAGGAACTCTTTCACTGAGCTGGCCTCTACTAAGGTAGGACCCCTTCACTGAGCTGGCCTCTACTCAGGTAGAACCCCTTCACTGAGCTGGCCTCTACTCAGGTAGGACCCCTTCACTGAGCTGGCCTCTACTAAGGTAGGACCTCCTTCACTGAGCTGGCCTCTACTAAGGTAGGACCTCCTTCACTGAGCTGGCCTCTACTCAGGTAGGACCCCTTCACTGAGCTGGCCTCTACTCAGGTAGGACCCCTTCACTGAGCTGGCCTCTACTAAGTTGAGACTCTTCACTGAGCTGGCCTCTACTAAGGTAGGACCTCCTTCACTGAGCTGGCCTCTACTAAGGTAGGACCCCTTCACTGAGCTGGCCTCTACTCAGGTAGGACCCCTTCACTGAGCTGGCCTCTACTAAGGTAGACCCCTTCACTGAGCTGGCCTCTACTCAGGTAGGACCCCTTCACTGAGCTGGCCTCTACTCAGGTAGATCCACCTTCATTGAGCTGGCCTCTACTAAGGTAGGACCCCTTCACTGAGCTGGCCTCAATTAAGGTAGGACCCCTTCACTGAGCTGGCCTCTACTCAGGTAGGACCCCTTCACTGAGCTGGCCTCAATTAAGATAGGACCCCTTCACTGAGCTGGCCTCTACTAAGGTAGGACCCCTTCACTGAGCTGGCCTCTACTAAGGTAGGACCCCTTCACTGAGCTGGCCTCTACTAAGGTAGGACCCCTTCACTGAGCTGGCCTCTACTAAGGTAGGACCCCTTCACTGAGCTGGCCTCTACTAAGGTAGGACCCCTTCACTGAGCTGGCCTCTACTAAGGTAGGACCCCTTCACTGAGCTGGCCTCTACTAAGGTAGGACCCCTTCACTGAGCTGGCCTCTACTCAGGTAGGACCCCTTCACTGAGCTGGCCTCTACTAAGGTAGGACCCCTTCACTGAGCTGGCCTCTAATAAGGTAGAACCTCCTTCACTGAGCTGGCCTCTACTCAGGTAGATCCCCCTTCACTGAGCTGGCCTCTACTCAGGTAGGGTTTCCTCTTTCTCCTCCCCCTCCTTCTCCTGTACCTTCTTCACCCCAGGTGAACAACGTTCCCTACCTGCTTGCGATGGGCCAGGCCTTCATGCTGCTAAAACAAACTCCTCGGGCCAGGAACCAGCTCAAGAGGCTCACCAAGGTAGATTTTTTTACTGTTGTAGATTTACATGTTGGTCCTGTCGCTCAGCAGACACTCATCTCCAGAGAGACAGTCAGAGGAGAGGGCCTAGAACAGAGCCCTGGAGGACCCCAGAGGGCCTAGAACAGAGCCCTGGAGGACCCCAGAGGGCCTAGAACCGAGCCCCTGGAGGACTCCAGAGGGCCTAGAACAGAGCCCCTGGAGGACCCCAGAGGGCCTAGAACAGAGCCCTGGAGGACTCCAGAGGGCCTAGATCAGAGCCCTGGAGGACTCAAGGGGGCCTAGATCAGAGCCCTGGAGGACTCAAGGGGGCCTAGATCAGAGCCCCTGGAGGACTCAAGGGGGCCTAGATCAGAGCCCTGGAGGACTCCAGAGGGCCTAGATCAGAGCCCTGGAGGACTCCAGAGGGCCTAGATCAGAGCCCTGGAGGACTCCAGAGGGCCTAGATCAGAGCCCTGGAGGACTCCAGAGGGCCTAGATCAGAGCCCTGGAGGACTCCAG
>NC_138319.1:42657500-42660000 GCF_965601325.2 Salmo salar
GTAGTGAATATGTAATGTATGTAGTGTGTATTAGTGTGTGTACAGTAGTGTAGTAGTGAATATGTAATGTATGTAGTGTGTATTAGTGTGTATTAGTGTGTACAGTAGTGTAGTAGTGAATATGTAATGTATGTAGTGTGTATTAGTGTGTATTAGTGTGTACAGTAGTGTAGTAGTGAATATGTAATGTATGTAGTGTGTATTAGTGTGTATTAGTGTGTACAGTAGTGTAGTAGTGAATATGTAATGTATGTAGTGTGTATGTAGTGTGTATTAGTGTGTACAGTAGTGTAGTAGTGAATATGTAATGTATGTAGTGTGTATTAGTGTGTATTAGTGTGTACAGTAGTGTAGTAGTGAATATGTAATGTATGTAGTGTGTATTAGTGTGTATTAGTGTGTACAGTAGTGTGGTAGTGAATATGTAATGTATGTAGTGTGTATTAGTGTGTATTAGTGTGTACAGTAGTGTAGTAGTGAATATGTAATGTATGTAGTGTGTATGTAGTGTGTATTAGTGTGTACAGTAGTGTAGTAGTGAATATGTAATGTATGTGGGGGGGGGCGGGGAGGTGTGTATGTAGTGTGTATTAGGTGTGTACAGTAGTGTAGTAGTGAATATGTAATGTATGTAGTGTGTATTAGGGTGTGTGTACAGTAGTGTAGTAGTGAATATGTAATGTATGTAGTGTGTATTAGTGTGTATTAGTGTGCGGGGGGGGGGGGGGGGGGTACAGTAGTGTAGTAGTGAATATGTAATGTATGTAGTGTGTATTAGTGTGTATTAGTGTGTACAGTAGTGTAGTAGTGAATATGTAATGTATGTAGTGTGTATTAGTGTGTATTAGTGTGTACAGTAGTGTAGTAGTGAATATGTAATGTATGTGTTTGTAGTCGTGCAGCAGAGCGTATGAGTACATGGGCTACATTAGGGAGAAGGAACAGTCGTACCATGATGCATCAGTGTTCTACGATCACGCCTGGCTCTACACGAACAGAGTGAACCCCAGCATGGGTGAGTCTGTGGACACCCTTAAACACCAAATTCACATAGACATGTTGTTATAGATCTGTCATTCTCATTGAAAGCCAGTCTGATCATCTGTAGATCTGTTCTATGTTGTTATAGATCTGTCATTCTCATTGAAAGCCAGTCTGATCATCTGTAGATCTGTTCTATGTTGTTATAGATCTGTCATTCTCATTGAAAGCCAGTCTGATCATCTGTAGATCTGTTCTATGTGTTATAGATCTGTCATTCTCATTGAAAGCCAGTCTGATCATCTGTAGATCTGTTCTATGTGTTATAGATCTGTCATTCTCATTGAAAGCCAGTCTGATCATCTGTAGATCTGTTCTATGTGCTATTTCTATGCTTCCCGTTCTTAAATTTCCTTTTTTTTGTATCTTTTACTTTCGGTTTTGTACATCAACTTCAAACAGCTGAAAATACAATATTTTTGGATCTGTAAAATATATTTCACAGAAGTTTAGATGGTAGAATGATTATCTAGACTGTACTTGCTCGTTTTGTCACAAACCGAAATTAGGTGAAGTATTATAATTTTTTTCAACCAGGAAATGGAGAAGTGATGTCAGCATAGTGCATCTTTTTAAACGGTTTAAAAGGTCTGTAATGTCGATGTGTGGGTCCTGTCTTCCGTTCAGGTTTCAGACTGGCCTTCAACTACCTGAAGTTCAAGCAGTACAACGAGGCCATAGAGGTTTGTCACAAGGTCTGTACTGTGGGTGATATTACTACTGTAGCCTGGTCCCAGATCTGCAAGACAGCACAACGAGATCTGGGACCAGGCTATCACTACCGGAAATACCAGAAAGGACTAAATGGAAGGGTTTAGTTTAGAGGATAATGTTGTAGTGTAGTGTAGAGAGTGTTTTCCTGACCTGCCCGTTCCCCCCCCCCCCCCCCCCCAGGTCCTCACAGAGCACCCAGACTACCCTCTGATACAGACCGAGATCCTAGAGAGAGCTCGTTCTGCTCTCCGACCCTGAACCTCAGCCTGGGATGAACCCTCCATTGTCTCGACGTGGCACAAGCCCCCCCCAGTGCTCCAAGGAAATATGGGGAACTTTGTCTTTATCAAAACAAATGCTTTGTTCTAGATATACTGTACTGCACTTGAGATATGCAAATACTATGCTACTTTTATTAATAGTTTTTTTGTCCCGTTGGAATTTTAGAAACATTTGAACATGTTCTGTAATGTAAAATGCTCTGTTTGAATGTTTATACGGCGCTTTAGGAAAGTATTCAGACCCCTTGACTTTTTCCACATTTTGTTACGCTACAGCCTTATTCTAAAATGGATTCAATTGTTTTTTTTTTTTTTTCATCATCAATCTACACACACAATACCCCATATTGAAAAAGCAGAAACAGATTTGTAGAAATGTTTAAATAAAATAAAACATTTACAGAAGTATTCAGACCCTTTACTCAGTACTTTCTTGAAGCACCTTTGGCAGTGATTACAGCCTC
>NC_138319.1:42665000-42697500 GCF_965601325.2 Salmo salar
CACGTCTCCACGACTCCACGTCTCCACGTCTCCACGTCTCCACGACTCCCCAGACTCCACGTCTCCACGTCTCCACGACTCCACGTCTCCACGTCTCCACGTCTCCACGACTCCACGTCTCCACGTCTCCACGTCTCCACGACTCCACGTCTCCACGTCTCCACGTCTCCACGTCTCCCCCCAGACTCCACGTCTCCACGTCTCCACGTCTCCACGACTCCACGTCTCCACGTCTCCACGTCTCCACGTCTCCACGACTCCACGTCTCCACGTCTCCACGTCTCCACGACTCCACGTCTCCACGTCTCCACGACTCCACGTCTCCACGTCTCCACGTCTCCACGTCTCCACGACTCCACGTCTCCACGTCTCCACGTCTCCACGTCTCCACGTCTCCACGTCTCCACGACTCCACGTCTCCACGTCTCCACGACTCCACGTCTCCACGTCTCCACGTCTCCACGACTCCACGACTCCACGTCTCCACGACTCCACGTCTCCACGTCTCCACGTCTCCACGACTCCACGTCTCCACGTCTCCACGACTCCACGTCTCCACGTCTCCACGACTCCACGTCTCCACGTCTCCACGACTCCACGTCTCCACGTCTCCACGTCTCCACGACTCCCCAGACTCCACGTCTCCACGACTCCACGTCTCCACGTCTCCACGTGCAGAGCCTTCAGAAAGTATTTATAGCCCTTGACTTATTCCACATTTTGTTGTGTTACAGCCCGGATTCAGAATGGATTAAAAAAAAAAAATGTTTCTTCTCTTCCATCTACACACAATACTCCAAAATAATAAAGTGAAAACAGAAATATCTCATTTACGTAAATATTCACACCTCCTGAGTCAATTTGTAGAAGGAGATTTGGCAGCGATTACAGCTGAGAGTCTTTCTGTGTAAATCTCTAAGTGCTTTTGTGTTTTAGGTTATTGTCCTGCTGAAAGGTGAATTAATCTACCAGTGTCTGGTGGAAAAGCAGACTGAACCAGGTTTCTCCTCTAGGATCTTAGCAACATTCAGTTAATTTTTTTAAGACTCCCCAGTCCTTAACGATGACAAGCATACCCATAACATGATGCAGCCAACACTATACTTGAATATATGGACAGTGGTCCTTTGTATTCAGGACAAACAGTTCATCACTTTGCCACATTTTTTTTTGCAATATAACTTTAGTGCCTTGTTGCAAACAGGAAGCATGTTTTGGAATATTTGTATTCTGTGCAGGCTTCCTTCTTTCACTCTGTCAATTAGGTTGGTATTGTGGAGCTACTATGCTCAAAGGGATATTCCATTTTATTTTACCCATCTACCTAATAGATAAACTCTATAATAGGTGGCCTTCTTTGCGAGTCATTAGACTATTTGCACTGACACCTCCCCCCCCCCCCCCCTTTGTTTTTACACTGCTACTACTTGCTGTATATTATCTATGCATAGTCACTTTACCCCTACCTACATGCACAGATTACCTCGACTACCCCTGCACATTGACTCTGTACCGGTACCCCCTGTATATAGCCTCCACATTGACTCTGTACCGGTACCCCCTGTATATAGCCTCCACATTGACTCGGTACCGGTACCCCCTGTATATAGCCTCCACATTGACTCTGTACTGTAATACCCTGTATATAGCCTCCACATTGACTCTGTACCGGTACCCCCTGTATATAGCCTCCACATTGACTCTGTACCGGTACCCCCTGTATGTAGCCTCCACATTGACTCTGTACCGGTACCCCCTGTATATAGCCTCCACATTGACTCGGTACCGGTACCCCCTGTATATAGCCTCCACATTGACTCTGTACTGTAATACCCTGTATATAGCCTCCACATTGACTCTGTACCGGTACCCCCTGTATATAGCCTCCACATTTGACTCTGTACCGGTACCCCCTGTATATAGCCTCCACATTGACTCTGTACCGGTACCCCCTGTATATAGCCTCCACATTGACTCTGTACCGGTACCCCCTGTATATAGCCTCCACATTGACTCTGTACCGGTACTCCCCTGTATGTAGCCTCCACATTGACTCTGTACCGGTACCCCCTGTATATAGCCTCCACATTGACTCTGTACCGGTACCCCCTGTATATAGCCTCCACATTGACTCTGTACCGGTACTCCCCTGTATATAGCCTCCACATTGACTCTGTACCGGTACCCCCTGTATATAGCCTCCACATTGACTCTGTACCGGTACCCCCTGTATATAGCCTCCACATTGACTCTGTACCGGTACCCCCTGTATGTAGCCTCCACATTTGACTCTGTACCGTACTCCCCTGTATATAGCCTCCACATTGACTCTGTACCGGTACTCCCCTGTATATAGCCTCCACATTGACTCTGTACCGGTACTCCCCTGTATATAGCCTCCACATTGACTCTGTACCGGTACTCCCCTGTATATAGCATCCACATTGACTCTGTACCGGTACCCCCTGTATATAGCCTCCACATTGACTCTGTACCGGTACCCCCTGTATATAGCCTCCACATTGACTCTGTACCGTAATACCCTGTATATAGCCTCCACATTGACTCTGTACCGGTACCCCCTGTATATAGCCTCCACATTGACTCTGTACCGGTACCCCCCTGTATATAGCCTCCACATTGACTCTGTACCGGTACCCCCTGTATATAGCCTCCACAGTGACTCTGTACCGGTACCCCCTGTATATAGCCTCCACATTGACTCTGTACCGGTACCCCCTGTATATAGCCTCCACATTGACTCTGTACCGTAACACCCTGTATATAGCCTCCACATTGACTCTGTACCGGTGCCCCCTGTATATATCCTCCACATTGACTCTGTACCGGTACCCCCTGTATATAGCCTCCACAGTGACTCTGTACCGTAATACCCTGTATATAGCCTCCACAGTGACTCTGTACCGTAACACCCTGTATATAGCCTCGTTATTGTTATTTCATTGTTAATTTGTATTTTTACTTAAGTTTATTTAGTAAGTATTTTCTGAAAACGGCATTGTTGGTTAAGGGCTTGTAAGTAAGTAAGCTTTTCACTGTAAGGTCCTGTTATATTTGGCGCATGTGACAAATAACATTTGTCATAACAAAACAAATCTACATTTTATCCGTTTTAAATTCAGGATATAACATAACAACATGTGGAAAAATGTAAACCGGTATGAACACATCCTGAAGGCTGTAACTGTCCGGTGAATCAGTGTAGTTAAAAAATGTTTTTTTGTTGTTTTCTACTGTTGTTGGGTTATAAAAGGCAACAAAGCATCGACTGACCAATAGAAAGGCCGAGCTACGGTGAAGGAGTACAAATCTGACGGGGGGGGGGGGGGGTCAAAGTTTGGTTGAACACTAAAGAAGAAGAACAGAGAAGTCGAGCATTTAAGAAAATGTTTTATTTTGGATTTTTTTTTAAGGGACAAACTGTCAAAAAAGGGACTTGGATGAAATGAACAGCTTTTTAAAAACAGAGTGACAACGAGTGAAAAATTATTTTTAAAAAAACTGCTCTGGTTTGATCTCCATTCAAGAATGTAATAAATACCCATAGTTACCCATATCTGTATTTAGATTATTAATGCATTTACACCAGAGAAGCTGTGTTCTGTTGCCTTAGGGGTTGTTTTTTTTTCTCAATGAGATGATCTCAACGTAAGCAAATGAAGGCAGATCACAGAAGAATACATTTCCACTGTTTAAAGTATACAGTACATCAGATCGTATAGAGACGGTGTGAATGGGGCCGGCTGTAGAAACACCATACAGATCAGAGCTGAGTTCCTTATCGTCATCACAGCATCCCGGCCGTTGTTATGTTCAAAAGGTCTGCTTGAGGACTTCATGAGGTAAAACACACAACTTTCTGAGTCTTTCTGCATAATTTATATGCAGTTTTAAATCCATAAAAAAATAAAAAAAAAATAATAATTTTAAAAATATCATGGCGTCTCAGTCACAACAATCAGAGGGATATCTTTTTAATTCATTTTGTTTTAGTGGCATTTCATAGTCCATAGTTCTATGAAAAATACTGGAGAGCAAAAGCTTTCATAATAAGTCTACATTTATTTACAATTTATCTATTAAAAAGGTTTCAATATTTAAAAAAAAAAAAAAATACGCAATTTGCATTTTCTTAGTAATGAAATTATGAAATGATTCAGTGACACAGATTTAGAATTCTTTCTTTCAATCTACACAAATGATTTATAAAATATTAGAGCGAATCTCTATGGTAAAATTATAGATAGCAGTATCTACAGCAGACCCAGAATTGTACATTTTGATTTATAAAATAGGAATGTTACACAGTACAGCTCAAACAGAAGCACTGTGCTGCTGGCCTAGTAGAGATGGCTAGACGCTGGCCGAATCGACCCCTCAACCCTACACACGTGTGGAGAGACGATTTGGATTTGACAGGTGCAGTCAATATGTTAATAATAGCTCCCCCTTGCGCTCTGATAGGCTAGGTGGAAGTGTCATTATATTGCTTATACCAATCAAATCACCTCAGATCTCCACAATGGCGTAGGGTTTAGGGATTGATTTGGGATTGGGCCATAGCCCTCCTGAGTAAACAACATCTCTTATTGCCCAACATGTCGTAAATTAGATCAAACTACTAAAATAATTTAACCAAAATGTTGTTTAAACGATAAGAGAACAGATATGAAATACTTTCCCAATTTTTTATTTTATATAATCCCATATTGCCGACTATGTCTAATACGGATTCAGTTCCAAATGGCACCCTATTCCCTATATAGTGCACTACGTTAGACCAGAGCCCTATGGCACCCTCTTCCCTATATAGTGCACTATTTTAGACCAGAGCCCATAGGGGGCTACAGTATATAGGGAATAGGGTGCTATTTGGGACACATAGGGAAAGATTGCACTTCCAGGTTATAAATATCAAACTACAGTTTTAGCATAGCTTTAGTAGGTTTTTATCTGAAAATAAATAGAAAATCATAAAAGAAATCAATTTAAATAATAATAATAATATATAACAGTTATATGTGTTTTGAATGCCATTTTCAGCTGTACTATTCTTGGTTTCTCAGAGTATTCATTAATACCCAGCTGTACTATTCTTGGTTTCTCAGAGTATTCATTAATACCCAGCTGTACTATTCTTGGTTTCTCAGAGTATTCATTAATACCCAGCTGTACTATTCTTGGTTTCTCAGAGTATTCATTAATACCCAGCTGTACTATTCTTGGTTTCTCAGAGTATTCATTAATACCCAGCTGTACTATTCTTGGTTTCTCAGAGTATTCATTAATACCCAGCTGTACTATTCTTGGTTTCTCAGAGTATTCATTAATACCCAGCTGTACTATTCTTGGTTTCTCAGAGTATTCATTAATACCCAGCTGTACTATTCTTGGTTTCTGAGGTTGACATTTAGCGATAAATAAAACCCAACAAGTGTTATTTCATAGTTTTGACGTCTTCGCTATTATTCTACAATGTAGAAAATTACCTATTTTAATCTCACTTTTATGATATGTTAGCCGCCATTTCATATAGCTGTAATTACCAACTGAAACGTTAGCCGCTATTTCATATGGCGATAATTACCAACTGAAACGTTAGCTGCCATTTCATATAGCTGTAATTACCAACTGAAACGTTAGCTGCCATTTCATATAGCTGTAATTACCAACTGAAACGTTAGCTGCCATTTCATATAGCTGTAATTACCAACTGAAACGTTAGCTGCCATTTCATATAGCTGTAATTACCAACTGAAACGTTAGCTGCCATTTCATATAGCTGTAATTACCAACTGAAACGTTAGCTGCCATTTCATATAGCTGTAATTATCAACTACTTTGCTAACATTTGGAAGGCAAGAGAGAAATCACAGCTTCTTCCAACAGAAGTCTGTTTACATTGACTCCCATCTCCCGCTAACTCACTACATAGTCCAGAACACAGTTGGCGGTTCAGATCCCCTTAGTTAACCCCTGACGGCTTCTTCCAACAACTGATTGTCTGTGAACGTTGCAGGGGGTTCTGGGTCAAATTCTGACAGACCAATCAGAGATTCCAGCAGGCAGGTCCCGGGGTCGCTGGCCTGTGATTGGCTGCCGGGGTAACTAGGCAACTGGAAGTGAAAGAAGTTGTCCATGTGTTGGTACTCCGTCAGGGAGTTGTAGAAGGAGGAAGGACCCAGACAGAAACCATCAAAGAACTCCAGGTCAGACTCTGAGGACAAGCTGAGGTCCATGTAGCTGGCAGCGGTGCCATCTACGGAGGGGGATGGGGCGTTGGGGGAGTCTATGGAGGGAGATGGGGTGATGGGGCAGTCTACGGAGGGGGATGGGGCGTTGGGGCAGTCTATGGAGGGAGATGGGGCGTTGGGGCAGTCTACGGAGGGAGATGGGGCGTTGGGGCAGTCTACGGAGAGGGATGGGGGGTTAGAGATTCTGCAGCCGCTGTGGTGGAACAGACAGTTGCCTCGGTTACCACTATCATCTAACAGCTGTGACATGGCCATGGCCCGGTTGTCTCTGCGCACCTCGAGATCGTCCTTCTCCTCTGGGAAGACCGCCGCGCTAAACCCTCCCGACATCCAGGTTGTCGTCGTCGTCGCGGGCGACGCCTGCCGCTGTAGCCGTTGCTCGGGGCAACAGCGGTTGCCATTAACAACGTAGTTGTTTACGTTATAGTCGTTGTCGCCGAAGCTGAGGATGCGTCTCAGTCCGTTTTCATCCACGTCGTCCTCACGGCCTAACCCCGGCCTTTCCTCTGAGTCATCACTCCCCCCCGAGGAAGCAGAGGAGTCTGTCATGTCGCTGCTGCAGCTGTTCTCCTCGACCGCCACCAGCTCTGAGCTGAAGTAGGAGGAGGAAGGGCGGTCTGGGATGGAGGGGAGGTCGGACAGGGGGTTGTGGGCGTGGTCCGGGGTCGGGGCTGGGGTGGTCTCTCCCGGGTCCTCTTCCTCTGGTCCAGACGTCTCCTCCAGTCTCTTCTCCAGCTCTAGCTTCATGATGGTGTGGATGTAGTGGGTCTGAACCCGGCTGGAGTTGAACTCTATACGACCTTCGTGGTTACTGCAGCCATCCTTAGTGCAGCCGCAGGGAAATGACGAGTGGTCCATCTGGGGAGAGAAGAGAACGTAAAAATAAAAAAAAATCAGGTTCTGCTTTGTCACGGAGGGATCGGAATATTGTATTACTCTGCTCGTACCGTTAGGAATATAAACTATTCACAGTTTACTGTTAAGGTTAAAGTTGAAGAAACGATGATATGTGAGTGTCTTACCTGACACTTGATGCCTGCCAGGCTGCAGGCGCAGGTCTCGGGCTCGCAGAAACCCTGGCAGTCACAACCACAGTCCTCCCTGGACACTCTCAGCTGCTGGAGCTGCCTCTTCTCCTCCTTATCCACCTTCATCCCCGAGGCCTTCAGCAGGGCGTGTCTCCGCTTGGAGGGGTAAGGGTGGAGGAAGGATCCGTCGTCTAGGTTATAGCTGCTGATGTCCATCTCGTCCTCTGGGATGTCTTCCACGGTGAGGCGGTCAGCCTCCTCCGATTCCACCGTGCCTCCCTTAGTCAGCTGGGAGGGAGAGACGAGGGCTGTTAGGATAATTGTGATGCATGTGTGGGTTTTCTCTAGAAAGGAGAGCTAGAATACCCCTTGTTATAGAACTCAAACCTTTACACTACTAGAAATAAAACCTTTACACTACTAGAAATAAAACCTTTACACTACTAGAAATAAAACCTTTACACTACTAGAAATAAAACCTTTACACTACTAGAAATAAAACCTTTACACTACTAGAAATAAAACCTTTACACTACTAGAAATAAAACCTTTACACTACTAGAAATAAAACCTTTACACTATCAGAAATAAAACCTTTACACTACTAGAAATAAAACCTTTACACTACTAGAAATAAAACCTTTACACTACTAGAAATAAAACCTTTCACCAGAAGACACTGCTGCATATTAGCTTCATAACTGGCTAATCCACATATGGGGACCTCTGTCTGTCTGTCTGTCTGTCTGTCTGTCTGTCTGTCTGTCTGTCTGTCTGTCTGTCTGTCTGTCTGTCTGTCTGTCTGTCTGTCTGTCTGTCTGTCTGTCTGTCTGTCTGTCTGTCTGTCTGTGTGTGTGTCTGTGTGTGTGTGTGTGTGTGTGTGTGTGTGTGTGTGTCAGGACTGACCTTCTGTTTGAGAGCGTCTAGTTTCTCCTCTCGGAGCTGGTTGAGGAGTTTCTCCCGGCGGAGGATGCGCTGCTCCACAGTGTACTCATCCAGGGTGAACCTGCGGAGGGCGCTGTGGCGCTGCGTCATGCCCAGGGAACAGCCCCCTCTACTGGGCACGCTGCTGAAGCCCTGGCACCGCGGGAAGAGATACACTGTCACCATGTCAAAGGTCACGTTGCCCCGCACTAGCCGTTCACGCTTAGCCTTCTTCAGGATGGACTTGGCTAGAGAGAGAGAGAGAGAGAGAGAGAGAGAGAGAGAGAGAGAGAGAGAGAGAGAGAGGGAGAGAGAGAGAGAGAGATGATATTATCACTGGTCATTACTTAATAAGAGCTTTCAAGAACAAGAGAGATTAAGGGAATTGCAGTTTGTCAAAGTAACTGCACTCCCTTCTACTGCCACTAGATGGTAGCATAAATAAGACACTTTAGTCATAAGCCTTCCACTTAGTCGACAGATAGTTGGGGGGGGGCAGAGAGAGGGTGAGGGGGGACGGAGGGAGGGAGGGTGAGGAGGAGGGGGCGGAGGGAGGGTGTGGAGGGGCGAGGGAGGGTGAGGAGGGGCGAAGGGAGGAGGGTGAGGAGGGGCGAAGGGAGGGTGAGGAGGGGCGGAGGGAGGGAGGGTGAGGAGGGGCGGAGGGAGGGTGAGGAGGGGCGGAGAGAGGGTGAGGAGAGGCAGAGGGAGGGAGGGAGGGTGAGGAGGGGCAGAGGGAGGGTAGGAGGGGCAGAGGGAGGGTGAGGAGGGTGGGAGGGTGAGGAGGGGCGGAGGGAGGGTGAGGAGGGTGGGAGGGTGAGGAGGGTGGGAGGGTGAGGAGGGTGAGGAGGGGCGGGAGGGAGGGTGAGGAGGGTGGGAGGGTGAGGAGGGGCGGAGGGTGAGGAGGGTGGGAGGGTGAGGAGGGGCGGAGGGAGGGTGAGGAGGGAGGGAGGGTGAGGAGGGGCGGAGGGAGGGTGAGGAGGGAGGGAGGGTGAGGAGGGGGCGGAGGGAGGGTGAGGAGGGAGGGAGGGTGAGGAGGGGCGGAGGGAGGGTGAGGAGGGGCGGAGGGTGAGGAGGGGCGGAGGGTGGGAGGGTGAGGAGGGGCGAAGGGTGGGAGGGTGAGGAGGGGCGGAGGGTGGGAGGGTGAGGAGGGTGAGGAGGGTGAGGAGGGGCGGAGGGAGGGTGAGGAGGGTGGGAGGGTGAGGAGGGTGGGAGGGTGAGGAGGGGCGGAGGGAGGGTGAGGAGGGAGGGAGGGTGAGGAGGGGCGGAGGGAGGGTGAGGAGGGAGGGAGGGTGAGGAGGGGCGGAGGGAGGGTGAGGAGGGTGGGAGGGTGAGGAGGGGCGGAGGGAGGGTGAGGAGGGTGGGAGGGTGAGAGGGGCGGAGGGAGGGTGAGGAGGGTGGGAGGGTGAGGAGGGTGAGGAGGGTGAGGAGGGTGGGAGGGTGAGGAGGGTGGGAGGGTGAGGAGGGTGGGAGGGTGAGGAGGGTGGGAGGGTGAGGAGGGGGAGGGTGGGAGGGTGAGGAGGGAGGGAGGGTGAGGGGAGGGGCGGAGGGTGAGGAGGGAGGGAGGGTGAGGAGGGGCGGAGGGTGAGGAGGGTGGGAGGGTGAGGAGGGTGGGAGGGTGAGGAGGTGCGGAGGGTGAGGAGGGTGGGAGGGTGAGGAGGGGCAGAGGGAGGGTGAGGAGGGGCGGAGGGTGAGGAGGGTGGGAGGGGTGAGGAGGGGCGGAGGGAGGGTGAGGAGGGGCGGAGGGAGGGTGAGGAGGGGCGGAGGGAGGGTAGGAGGGTGGGAGGGTGAGGAGGGGCAGAGGGAGGGTAGGAGGGTGGGAGGGTGAGGAGGTGCGGAGGGTGAGCTGCCATTTGCAGCCTGTTTCAGCGTGACATCCACCCACCTGATAACAACGGGAGTTCAAACTCTCCACTCTTTAAGGTCTGTTATACTACCAGTTCAACTATCTCCTTTTAGATGAACAAAGTATCACCCTTCACCTCGTGCTCCAACATGCCTTTCTCTCTACATCCCTCCCTCCCCACTCTCTTCCAGGCAGGCAACACCTGTGCAGGGTCTGTACCTAGAGCCCAGACAAGGCTCTGTGTGTTCTCTCTCTGCCTGGCCATCTGCCATCCCGCTCGCTCTCTGGCTCCCTGCCCTGTCATCCAGGGAACACTAACAACCGTTTTCCCTTCTAGCCAACCCTCCACTGACCCAAAACCAGGGCCTGGAATATCAAAAGTATTCAGACAGACAGATATATGTTTTTAATGAGCTGCTCTGTTTGAGGCAGTACGCCTGTTTTAATGAGCTGCTCTGTTTGAGGCAGTACGCCTGTTTTAATGAGCTGCTCTGTCTGAGGCAGTACGCCTGTTTTTAATGAGTTGCAGGCACTACCAGCACTACCATCCACTATCAGACAGCGCTACCAGCACTACCATCCACTATCAGCACTACCATCCACTATCAGACAGCACTACCAGCACTACCAGCACTACCATCCACTATCAGACAGCACTACCAGCACTACCAGCACTACCATCCACTATCAGCCGCCTGGCGTAGTAGATTAGATACTCACTGTTGCAATGTGCGTCTGGAGAGCCAGGGTTGCTGGGTGTTGAGTCAAGGGTGTCTGAGTAGCAGCTCTCCCCCTCCGAGTCCCATCCGGAGTAGGCTGAGGAAGACGAGGAGTAGCACTGGTCCTCGTCATAGACCTCCTCAAACTTCCTCTTCAGTAGACCGCTCATGGCTCTAGCTAGCGTGGACCTGATCTGAGAAACACAGGGAGAGGAGACCATGTTATTAGCATGGTGCTAGCTAGCATGGACCTGATCTGAGAAACACAGGGAGAGGAGACGGGGTTATTAGCATGGTGCTAGCTAGCATGGACCTGATCTGAGAAACACAGGGAGAGGAGACGGGGTTATTAGCATGGTGCTAGCTAGCGTGGACCTGATCTGAGAAACACAGGGAGAGGAGACAGGGTTATTAGCATGGTGCTAGCTAGCATGGACCTGATCTGAGAAACACAGGGAGAGGAGACGGGGTTATTAGCATGGTGCTAGCTAGCATGGACCTGATCTGAGAAACACAGGGAGAGGAGACAGGGTTATTAGCATGGTGCTAGCTAGCGTGGACCTGATCTGAGAAACACAGGGAGAGGAGACCATGTTATTAGCATGGTGCTAGCTAGCATGGACCTGATCTGAGAAACACAGGGAGAGGAGACAGGGTTATTAGCATGGTGCTAGCTAGCATGGACCTGGTCTGAGAAACACAGGGAGAGGAGACGGGGTTATTAGCATGGTGCTAGCTAGCATGGACCTGATCTGAGAAACACAGGTAGAGAAGACAGGGTTATTAGCATGGTGCTAGCTAGCATGGACCTGATCTGAGAAACACAGGTAGAGGAGACAGGGTTATTAGCATGGTGCTAGCTAGCATGGACCTGATCTGAGAAACACAGGTAGAGAAGACAGGGTTATTAGCATGGTGCTAGCTAGCGTGGACCTGATCTGAGAAACACAGGTAGAGAAGACAGGGTTATTAGCATGGTGCTAGCTAGCATGGACCTGATCTGAGAAACACAGGGTTATTAGCATGGTGCTGGTGGTGTTCATGGGTATATGCTCTAAAATCAGAGCATAGGCCTAAAAGGCTGCTACAACCATTGATTTCTGAGTGGAAATTTACAATGGTCTCTGCTATTTGTGTGCTCTCTGTGTTGCCCAGCAGAACACGCCTCGTGCTATAGAGGCGCTACGGAAGTGATAGTGAGAACGGCCCAGTTTCCTGCCATCCAGGACCTATATAATAGTCTGTGTCAGAGGAAAGCCCATAAAATGGTCAGAGACTCCAGTCACACCAAGTTATAAACTGTTTTCTCTTCTATCGCACGGCAAGCAGTACCCGGAGCGCCAAGTCTAGGACCAAAAGGCTCCTCAACAGCTTCTACCCCCGAGTCATAAGACTGCTGAACAATTAATAAAATCGCCACCGGACAATTTACATTGACCCCCCCGCCCTCCCTTTTGTACACTGCAAGAAAAAATATAATTTTACTAGATTCCTAATAAAATTGCAGACAGAGAGGTCATCATGGCCGTCTGGCTCTGAGCATCAACACTAGATCACAAACACCACAGGAGAGGAGGAGGATGAGGAGGAGGAGGAAGGCTGAATGACTGTTCTCAGCTCCAGAACAGACATCCTTCAGTTCAGTGATGTATAGTACATTGTCAAGGAGGAGAGGAAGATGAGAGGAGAGGAGGATGAGAGGAGAGGAGAGGAGGGGGATGAGATGAGGGGGATGAGAGGAGAGGAGAGGAATGAGAGGAGAGGAATGAGAGGAGAGGAGGGGGATGAGATGAGAGGAGGGGGATGAGATGAGAGGAGGGGGATGAGATGAGGGGGATGAGAGGAGAGGAGGGGGATGAGAGGAGAGGAGGGGGATGAGATGAGAGGAGGGGGATGAGATGAGAGGAGGGGGATGAGATGAGGGGGATGAGAGGAGAGGAGGGGGATGAGAGGAGAGGAGGGGGATGAGATGAGAGGAGGGGGATGAGATGAGAGGAGAGGGATGAGATGAGAGGAGAGGAGGGGGATGAGAGGAGAGGAGGGGGATGAGAGGAGAGGAGGGGGATGAGAGGAGAGGAGGGGGATGAGATGAGAGGAGGGGGATGAGAGGAGAGGAGGTGGATGAGATGAGAGGAGGGGGATGAGAGGAGATGAGAGGGATGAGATGAGAGGGATGAGATGAGGGGGATGAGAGGAGATGAGAGGGATGAGATTTTAGGAGGGGGATGAGAGGAGAGGAGGGGGATGAGAGGAGAGGAGGGGGATGAGAGGAGATGAGAGGGATGAGAGGAGGGGGATGAGAGGAGAGGAGGGGGATTAGAGGAGAGGAGGGGGATGAGAGGAGAGGAGGGGGATGAGATGAGATGAGAGGGATGAGAGGAGGGGGATGAGAGGAGAGGGGGGGGATGAGAGGAGAGGAGGGGGATGAGATGAGATGAGGGGGATGAGAGGAGAGGGATGAGAGGAGAGGAGGGGGATGAGAGGAGAGGTGGTGGATGAGAGGAGAGTAGGGGGATGAGATGAGATGAGAGGGATGAGATGAGAGGAGGGGGATGAGAGGAGAGGAGGGGGATGAGATGAGAGGAGGGGGATGAGTGGAGAGGAGGGGGATGAGAGGAGAGGAGGGGGATGAGTGGAGAGGAGGGGGATGAGAGGAGAGGAGGGGGATGAGAGGAGAGGAGGGGGATGAGAGGAGGGGGATGAGAGGAGAGGAGGGGGATGAGAGGAGAGGAGGGGGATGAGTGGAGAGGAGGGGGATGAGATGAGAGGAGGGGGATGAGTGGAGGGGGATGAGAGGAGGGGGATGAGTGGAGGATGAGTAAGGGTTCCCTCAGAGGAGTTTATCCATTCAACACTTGTTTTCATCCTGCATCATTACTGACTTGTTTCATAACTCCAGATGATAGAGCCCTAAACCCCCACCACCTTTAATAAATCCGTCCGAGAGACAGGAAGTGCTCTGCCACCAGACTAAACCCTCACCACCTTTAATAAATCCGTCCGAGAGACAGGAAGTGCTCTGCCACCAGACTAAACCCCCACCCCCCTTATAAAATAGCAGCAGTGTCTTTAATAAATCTGTCTTAGAGACAGGAAGTGCTCTGCCAACAGACCAAACCCTTACGGTCACCAGCCCACCAGCCCACCAATCCTCCAATGACTAGCCTGCCTGGCCTCCGGACTGTTATCTGGCTGAAAAACACGTCGTCAGCACTGCAACACCACTAAATGAAAGAGCCTGGGCCACTAGCAGGGATGATGAGATGTTTAGAAGGAGTGTTTAATGTGACAACATGAAGACAAAACATCCTAGAGATGCTGTCTGTAGTCTCCAACACCACTAAACACCACTGGGTCTCCAACACCACTAAACACCACTGGGTCTCCAACACCACTAAACACCACTGGGTCTCCAACACCACTAAACACCACTGGTGGGGTGATATTAATGACCAGGGCCTGATTTAGACCTGGGACACCAGGTGGGGTGATATTAATGACCAGGGACTGATTTAGACCTGGGACACCAGGTGGGGTGATATTAATGACCAGGGACTGGTTTAGACCTGGGACACCAGGTGGGGTGATATTAATGACCAGGGACTGATTTAGACCTGGGACACCAGGTGGGGTGATATTAATGATTAGGGACTGATTTAGACCTGGGACACCAGGTGGGGTGATATTAATGACCAGGGACTGATTTAGACCTGGGACACCAGGTGGGGTGATATTAATGATTAGGGACTGATTTAGACCTGGGACACCAGGTGGGGTGATATTAATGACCAGGGACTGATTTAGACCTGGGACACCAGGTGGGGTGATATTAATGACCAGGGACTGATTTAGACCTGGGACACCAGGTGGGGTGATATTAATGACCAGGGACTGATTTAGACCTGGGACACCAGGTGGGGTGATATTAATGATTAGGGACTGATTTAGACCTGGGACACCAGGTGGGGTGATATTAATGACCAGGGACTGATTTAGACCTGGGACACCAGGTGGGGTGATATTAATGACCAGGGACTGATTTAGACCTGGGACACCAGGTGGGGTGATATTAATGACCAGGGACTGGTTTAGACCTGGGACACCAGGTGGGGTGATATTAATGACCAGGGACTGATTTAGACCTGGGACACCAGGTGGGGTGATATTAATGACCAGGGACTGATTTAGACCTGGGACACCAGGTGGGGTGATATTAATGACCAGGGACTGATTTAGACCTGGGACACCAGGTGGGGTGATATTAATGACCAGGGCCTGATTTAGACCTGGGACACCAGGTGGGGTGATATTAATGACCAGGGACTGATTTAGACCTGGGACACCAGGTGGGGTGATATTAATGACCAGGGACTGATTTAGACCTGGGACACCAGGTGGGGTGATATTAATGACCAGGGACTGATTTAGACCTGGGACACCAGGTGGGGTGATATTAATGACCAGGGACTGATTTAGACCTGGGACACCAGGTGGGGTGATATTAATGATTAGGGCCTGATTTAGACCTGGGACACCAGGTGGGGTGATATTAATGACCAGGGACTGATTTAGACCTGGGACACCAGGTGGGGTGATATTAATGACCAGGGACTCATTTAGACCTGGGACACCAGGTGGGGTGATATTAATGACCAGGGACTGATTTAGACCTGGGACACCAGGTGGGGTGATATTAATGACCAGGGCCTGATTTAGACCTGGGACACCAGGTGGGGTGATATTAATGACCAGGGACTCATTTAGACCTGGGACACCAGGTGGGGTGATATTAATGACCAGGGACTGATTTAGACCTGGGACACCAGGTGGGGTGATATTAATGACCAGGGACTGATTTAGACCTGGGACACCAGGTGGGGTGATATTAATGACCAGGGACTGATTTAGACCTGGGACACCAGGTGGGGTGATATTAATGACCAGGGACTGATTTAGACCTGGGACACCAAGTGGGGTGATATTAATGACCAGGGCCTGATTTAGACCTGGGACACCAGGTGGGGTGATATTAATGATTAGGGCCTGATTTAGACCTGGGACAAGGTAGTGTGGTGCAGTCTACTGGACACTTGAGAACTCTCCATTAGACGAACCCTAAACCTGTTTAGCACAATGGAGCCAAAAATGCCTGCAAGAGGTTGCCAGTCAGACACTTTATATGTCACCGCTTCACTGATTTCTGATGACACCTGGCGCTGCTCTAAGCTTTTTTCCACTACGCGTCTATTTAAAGTCAACGATAATATTTATACATTGAGATAACAACAACTGCAGATGCATATGAAATCAGTAGGATTTGATTTTCATTGAGTGTCTGAAACATTTGCAGAAGCCAAAACTCATCCCAGGGATGAGGAAACGAAGGGATATATATATATATATATATATATATATTTATATATATTTATTTATATATAAATATATAAAAGAAGAGAAAGACTGTTAGTTGTCACCCTTTAATTCTGCTATCTGCTGCGGTAGGGATAATAAACCAGACAACAGCTTCTGTTCCATCAGCTCCTGTTAACTCCCTGGAGACAGGAGCACGGTCTGTGTGTGGTCAGACCCCACCCCTCTCTCACACAGAGGGGCAGCACGCCCCACTTCCCCCCCTGTCTCCTGTCCGGAGACAAAGCCGGGCCATTCTCTGTGACCAACAACATTCACGAGGGACAGACAGGCTGTCTCTCTGTCTCTCTCCCAGCTGAGGAGCTGTGTGTGTGTGTGTGTGTGTGTGTGTGTGTGCGTGTGTGTGTGTGTGTGTGTGTGTGTGTGTGTGTGTGTGTGTGTGTGTGTGTGTGTGTGTGTGTGTGTGTGTGTGTGTGTGTGTGTGTGTGTGTGTGTGTGTGTGTGTGTGTGTGTGTGTGTGTGTGTCAGTTAAACAGTTTCCTGTGGTTGTGAAACATGTGCCTTAGTGCACAGGAAGTGGCTATTTAAAATAATCTATATAGTGTCTCCTTGTCTGTCTCGGATTTCCTGGTTCCTGCAGCACCACATGGACCGCTGTAGGTAAGTTCATTAGGAGGATCTGGACATGTAAAGGCCCATATGGGGTAGGGTACTACAAAGGGCACCAGTTGGGACACAGCCTAGGTGAGGCAGGAAATGAGGATGACTCCCACTGAGGAAGAGCTGCCAGATATGATATGTCCTGTAATGCAGTGTGATTCAACATACCGAGAGCATTTCATTTTATAGCAGCCACATTCAAAACAAAAGCTGTGTGAGAAAATATGATACTTGGTGATTATCACAATTAAAACTGTAAAATATATTTTTCGCTGAACTGTAATTGTGCTGCATGGTTATTAATCTGAAAGATCAGCCCCTTTTCCCCCCCCCCAATTTTCACCTAAAATGACCCAAATCTAACCGCTCAGGACCTGAAGCAAGGATATGCATATTCATGATACCATTTGAAAGGAAACACTTTGAAGTTTGTGGAAATGTGAAATTAATGTAGGAGAATATAACACAATAGATCTGGTTAAAGATAATACAAAGAAAAAAAACATTTGTTTTTTTCTACCATCATCTTTGAAATGCAAGAGAAAGGCCATAATGTATTATTCCATCCCAGGTGCAATTTAGATTTTGGCCACTAGATGGCAGCAGTGTATGTGCAAAGTGTTAGACTGATCCAAAGAACCATTGCACATCTGTTCAAAATGTTGTATCAAGTCTGCCCAGATGTGCCTAATCGGTTTATTAATACATTTTCAAGTTCATAACTGTGCACTCTCCTCAAACAATAGAATGGTATTGTTTCACTGTAATTGGACAGCGCACTTATCTTAAATTCTTGTTAATCTTTCTGCCCATATCAGATCTTTCTATGTCCTGGGACATTTTTTTGTTACAACCTCATGCTAATCGCATTAGCCGCCCAGGGGACACCAATCCCGTAGAGTTTAACCATTATTATGCTGTAGAGGTTAACCATTGTGATTAAATCAATCATTCCGTTTTAGATGCTCAGTAAAATGCCAAAAGAGGAAGTGCCTTAGTCACAATGAAAAGGCCAACTGACAAGATCAATACAACAACAAAAACTCATGAGGACATGACAAACAAAATATGATTGAACAGAAAGTTTCCCCGGTGGAATAGAACCTCAGTCTCTGTCTGTAAACAAAAGGATCATTGAACGGCTAGAGAACCGCTCAATGACGAAATGACCGGAGACGACTAGGCTATAGCCGACTACACACTACTACACACTACTACACACTACTACACACTACTACACACTACTACTATACTACTACACACTACTACACACTACTACACACTACTACACACTACTACTACTACTACACTACTACACACTACTACACACTACTACTACACTACTACACACTACTACACACTACTACTACACACTACTACACACTACTACACACTACTACACACTACTACACACTACTACTACACTACTACACACTACTACACACTACTACACACTACTACACACTACTACTACACTACTACACTACTACTACACTACTACACACTACTACTACACTACTACACACTACTACACACTACTACACACTACTACTACACTACTACACACTACTACTACACTACTACTACACTACTACACACTACTACTACACTACTACACACTACTACTACACTACTACACACTACTACACACTACTACTACACTACTACACACTACTACTACACTACTACACACTACTACACACTACTACACACTACTACACACTACTACTACACTACTACACACTACTACACACTACTACTACACTACTACTACACACTACACACTACTACTACACTACTACACACTACTACACACTACTACACTACTACACACTACTACACACTACTACTACACACTACTACTACACTACTACACACTACTACACACTACTACTACACTACTACACACTACTACTACACTACTACTACACTACTACTACACACTACTACACACTACTACTACACACACACACACACTACTACTACACACTACTACACACTACTACACACTACTACACACACACACACACTACTACTACACACTACTACACACTACTACTACACACACACACACACACTACTACTACACACTACTACACACTACTACTACTACACACACACACACACACACACTACTACACACTACTACTACTACACACACACACACACTACTACTACTACACACTACTACTACTACACACACACACACACACACACACACACTACTACTTCATAGTACTACTACACACTACTACACACACACACACACACTACTACTACACACACTACTCACACACACACACACACACACACACACACACACACACACACACACACACTAGTACTACTACACACTACTACTACACACACTACTACACACACACACTACTACTACTACACACTACTACACACACTACTACTACACACACACTACTACACACACTACTACACACACACACACACTACTACTACTACACACACTACTACACACACTACTACTACACACACTACTACACACACTACCACACACACACACACACTACTACTTCACAGTACTACTACACACTACTACACACACACACACACACTACTACTACACACACTACTACACACACACACACACACACACACACACACACACTAGTACTACTACACACTACTACTACACACACTACTACACACACACACTACTACTACTACACACTACTACACACACTACCACACACACTACTACTACTACTACTACACACACACACACACACACACACACACACACACACACACACACACACACACACACACACACACACACACACACACTACTACTACTACACACACTACTACTACACACACTACATCAACTGCTGAGCAAAATACAGTGATACATTCCACTCATCAAAAATATTACTATCCAAAAACATGCACACACACACACACACACTACTACACACTACTACACACTACTACTACACACTACTACTACACACACACACACTACTACTACACACTACTACACACTACTACACACTACTACACACACACTACTACTACACACTACTACACACTACTACACACACACACACACACTACTACTACACACACTACTACACACTACTACTACACACACACACACACACTACTACTACACACTACTACACACTACTACACACTACTACTACACACACACACACACACACACACACACACACACACACACACACACACACACCACACACACACACACACACACACACACACTACTACACACTACTACACACTACTACTACTACACACACACACACTACTACTACTACACACTACTACACACTACTACTACCACACACACACACACACACACACTACTACTACACACTACTACTACACACTACTCACACACACACACACACACACACACACTACTACTACACACACTACTACACACACACACACACACACACACACACACACACACACACACACTAGTACTACTACACACTACTACTACACACACTACTACACACACACACTACTACTACTACACACTACTACACACACTACTACTACACACACACTACTACACACACTACTACACACACACACACACACACACACACACACTACTACTACACACACTACTACACACACTACTACTACACACACTACTACACACACTACCACACACACACACACACACTACTACTACTACTACACACACACACACACACACACACACACACACACACACACACACACACACACACACACACACTACTACTACACACACACTACTACTACACACACTACATCAACTGCTGAGCAAAATACAGTGATACATTCCACTCATCAAAAATATTACTATCCAAAAACATGCATTGAAAATAGCCTTCCAGACAACATAAAAACGCAGGATTCGTTTTTTGGTCTTGTAAACATTGTGTGCTCCAACGCAGAATAACCAATCCTCTGGTTACTAACTACCAAACTGTAAGTGATTTTCAGCTAATCAGACAGAGATTGATAAATGAAAGGGATTCCTTTGCGCCAAGTGGCATATGAACTCCCCTGATTAACGGTGTGATTCATCAATCAATCAATCAATCAATCAATCGTGAATGATCAAATAGCCGAATGAAGACTCAATGTCTATTTCAATAACAATGCTATCAACACACATGGGGGTCATTGTATTTGAATAGCGCAGACTCATTTCTAATACGACAGTCAATCATTATATATCACGTCTGATTAGCCGTGGACAGCTTCCCCATGTTGACCCGATCAATCCTCCTTGTGATCAATGATCATTTCTACGATAACACTTCCATTAACCGTGACAGGGCAGCTCACGCCGTAGTGGCTCCGGTTAAACCGAAAAGACCCCGTCTACCGGGATCAACATTTGCCCGAGCGACAGTAGAGAGCTGGATTCACATACACAGTGTAGTGTATATGCCAATGTAATCCTCATGAGAATAACCATAATCCAGTTGTCTCTGTTCTGTTGTGCCTGTCTCCTGCGCTGTGAGGAGTTGTATCTAACAGCAGTTTGTAAAGAATTAAGCCGGTCTCATTCTTTCCACCGGAGTTCCTCGGCTGTTTCCTGTCCCGGTTACCGGACAGTTCTCCAGGTCAACAAAGGCAGGCAGCAAATTCATGTTTTCAATAACACATGTATTATTGGCACTGGTAGCTAAACACTAAATACACACTAAACTACACGTCAAAATGACACACAGAATGCACAAACAGACTACTTTCTGGCTATTTATTTGCTCACTTTAACAGCATTTATTCACTTAATAAAGTGAGCGGATAAATTGACGCTTTTGATTGCGTTGACGCGGGGAGAAATGCGTTTCACTACCTTGTACTTTTAAATCCAGACGTTTGATTTGGGTTTTACAGAGACGCTGCACCACTGGAGGAGAACTAATGAATAAATGTATTCATCACACTGTCGGAAAAACAACATCACCTAAATCAACTAGTCTACAATAGCCCTATAATAGCCCTATAATAGCCCTATAATAGCCCTATAATAGCCCTACAGTAGCCCTACAGTAGCCCTACAGTAGCCCTATAATAGCCCTACAATAGCCCTACAGTAGCCCTATAATAGCCCTACAGTAGCCCTACAGTAGCCCTACAATAGCCCTATAATAGCCCCACAGTTGCCCTACAATAGCCCCACAGTTGCCCTACAGTAGCCCTATAATAGCCCTACAGTAGCCCTACAATAGCCCCACAGTTGCCCTACAGTAGCCCTACAGTAGCCCTACAGTAGCCCTATAATAGCCCTACAGTAGCCCTATAATAGCCCTACAATAGCCCTACAGTAGCCCTACAGTAGCCCTACAATAGCCCTACAGTAGCCCTACAGTAGCCCTACAATAGCCCCACAGTTGCCCTACAATAGCCCCACAGTTGCCCTACAATAGCCCTACAATAGCCCTACAGTAGCCCTATAATAGCCCTACAGTAGCCCTATAATAGCCCTACAGTAGCCCTACAATAGCCCCACAGTTGCCCTACAATAGCCCTACAATAGCCCTACAGTAGCCCTATAATAGCCCTACAGTAGCCCTATAATAGCCCTACAGTAGCCCTACAATAGCCCTATAATAGCCCTACAATAGCCCTATAATAGCCCTACAGTAGCCCTATAATAGCCCTACAGTAGCCCTATAATAGCCCTACAGTAGCCCTATAATAGCCCTACAGTAGCCCTATAATAGCCCTACAGTAGCCCTACAGTAGCCCTACAGTAGCCCTATAATAGCCCTACAGTAGCCCTATAATAGCCCTACAGTAGCCCTATAATAGCCCTACAGTAGCCCTATAATAGCCCTACAGTAGCCCTACAGTAGCCCTATAATAGCCCTACAGTAGCCCTACAGTAGCCCTATAATAGCCCTACAGTAGGCTACCATGTACATGGATATTGTCTTGTCATTCTAAAATCCTCAGCCTAGTTTATGAAATCTAGTGATATTCAGCAGAAAACAATATCCAATGTATTATCATCACCTGTCCTGAACGCAACATGTTCCAATCACTTGGTTTATCATTAAAAGCCAAACAGCGACTAAACTTGTTTAAAACATAACAGAAGTAGTAATAAACCAACTCCGCTGAGAAAACAGGTCAGATTCATACAAATAACAACGGTCGACTAAATGATACTCTATCAATACCCTTATTTAAATAGCACCGTTTTGTCTATAACGGAACCGAACATATCATGAGTGAAATTATTAGAGCCACTGCCGTTTCTACTGTGGTGACACAGAGCACATAACATCCAAACTATGTGTGTGTGTGTGTGTGTGTGTGTGTGTCTCCACCCCGAAGCTTTTACACCGTAAATAACACAGAACGGTATTAAATAACCCACCGCGCCGCAACTCACCAGTAAACCAGGTATCCGAGCACCATTAGAGTAACGAGGTATATAATCCAAAAGCTTTTTAATGCTCGAACAGACCGCTCCGCTTTTGTTTTCTATTGTAGCCAGACGGCACCGTCCGTACCAGTCTCAGCCTTTCTTCCCCTTGTCTGTGGCAGACTGCTCCGCTCCTCGGCCTTATCGTCACTGGAGAAAACCCCCCTCCTGGCATGTGACGCAGGCGGTGACACACAGACTCTGGCCAGCCCACGCTGCTTCCTGCCTTCCCGAGAGACACAGACACAGACACAGAGAGAGAACTTCCTGGTTTAACTGGGCTATTTCATTCCACTATCTATTCTGCCAGTAGAAAAACATGAATATTTAAAGTACATAACGTAAATGAATGTAGACGTGTTGAGGGGAAAGAAATGGTTTTATGAGTACAGTGGAAACAGTAGTCTACAGAATATGTACATGATTTCTCCTGGGCAGGGATTTGTCTTGTCATGTCATCAGTGTTATGTCTCCATGGGTGTAGATGTTTCCAGCTAAAGGGAGAAGTCTCTCTGACTCAGCTCAATATCAACCTGCTGTTGCTGGTTTCCAGTTATTAAGGAAGGAACCTGTCATACACACACACACACACACACACACACACACACACACACACACACACACACACACACACACACACACACACACACACACACACACACACACACACACACACACACACACACACACACACACACACACACACACCACAGAGAGAAGGAGGGAGAGAGGTCCAGTGTTCTGACTGTTTAATCTCTAACAGAGGTCCAGTGTTCTGGCTGTTTAATCTCTAACAGAGGTCCAGTGTTCTGACTGTTTAATCTCTAACAGAGGTCCAGTGTATTTCTGACTGTTTAATCTCTAACAGAGGTCCAGTGTTCTGGCTGTTTAATCTCTAACAGAGGTCCAGTGTTCTGACTGTTTAATCTCTAACAGAGGTCCAGTGTTCTGACTGTTTAATCTCTAACAGAGGTCCAGTGTTCTGGCTGTTTAATCTCTAACAGAGGTCCAGTGTTCTGACTGTTTAATCTCTAACAGAGGTCCAGTGTTCTGGCTGTTTAATCTCTAACAGAGGTCCAGTGTTCTGACTGTTTAATCTCTAACAGAGGTCCAGTGTTCTGGCTGTTTAATCTCTAACAGAGGTCCAGTGTTCTGACTGTTTAATCTCTAACAGAGGTCCAGTGTTCTGGCTGTTTAATCTCTAACAGAGGTCCAGTGTTCTGGCTGTTTAATCTCTAACAGAGGTCCAGTGTTCTGGCTGTTTAATCTCTAACAGAGGTCCAGTGTTCTGGCTGTTTAATCTCTAACAGAGGTCCAGTGTTCTGGCTGTTTAATCTCTAACAGAGGTCCAGTGTTCTGACTGTTTAATCTCTAACAGAGGTCCAGTGTTCTGGCTGTTTAATCTCTAACAGAGGTCCAGTGTTCTGACTGTTTAATCTCTAACAGAGGTCCAGTGTTCTGGCTGTTTAATCTCTAACAGAGGTCCAGTGTTCTGACTGTTTAATCTCTAACAGAGGTCCAGTGTTCTGGCTGTTTAATCTCTAACAGAGGTCCAGTGTTCTGGCTGTTTAATCTCTAACAGAGGTCCAGTGTTCTGGCTGTTTAATCTCTAACAGAGGTCCAGTGTTCTGACTGTTTAATCTCTAACAGAGGTCCAGTGTTCTGGCTGTTTAATCTCTAACAGAGGTCCAGTGTTCTGACTGTTTAATCTCTAACAGAGGTCCAGTGTTCTGACTGTTTAATCTCTAACAGAGGTCCAGTGTTCTGACTGTTTAATCTCTAACAGAGGTCCAGTGTTCTGGCTGTTTAATCTCTGACAGAGGTCCAGTGTTCTGGCTGTTTAATCTCTAACAGAGGTCCAGTGTTCTGACTGTTTAATCTCTAACAGAGGTCCAGTGTTCTGACTGTTTAATCTCTAACAGAGGTCCAGTGTATTTCTGACTGTTTAATCTCTAACAGAGGTCCAGTGTTCTGGCTGTTTAATCTCTAACAGAGGTCCAGTGTTCTGGCTGTTTAATCTCTAACAGAGGTCCAGTGTTCTGGCTGTTTAATCTCTAACAGAGGTCCAGTGTTCTGACTGTTTAATCTCTAACAGAGGTCCAGTGTTCTGGCTGTTTAATCTCTAACAGAGGTCCAGTGTTCTGACTGTTTAATCTCTAACAGAGGTCCAGTGTTCTGGCTGTTTAATCTCTAACAGAGGTCCAGTGTTCTGGCTGTTTAATCTCTAACAGAGGTCCAGTGTTCTGGCTGTTTAATCTCTAACAGAGGTCCAGTGTTCTGACTGTTTAATCTCTAACAGAGATCCAGTGTTCTGGCTGTTTAATCTCTAACAGAGGTCCAGTGTATTTCTGACTGTTTAATCTCCAACAGAGGTCCAGTGTTCTGGCTGTTTAATCTCTAACAGAGGTCCAGTGTTCTGACTGTTTAATCTCTAACAGAGGTCCAGTGTTCTGACTGTTTAATCTCTAACAGAGGTCCAGTGTTCTGACTGTTTAATCTCTAACAGAGGTCCAGTGTTCTGACTGTTTAATCTCTAACAGAGGTCCAGTGTTCTGGCTGTTTAATCTCTAACAGAGGTCCAGTGTTCTGACTGTTTAATCTCTAACAGAGGTCCAGTGTTCTGACTGTTTAATCTCTAACAGAGGTCCAGTGTTCTGGCTGTTTAATCTCTAACAGAGGTCCAGTGTTCTGACTGTTTAATCTCTAACAGAGGTCCAGTGTTCTGACTGTTTAATCTCTAACAGAGGTCCAGTGTTCTGGCAGTTTAATCACTAACAGAGGTCCAGTGTTCTGACTGTTTAATCTCTAACAGAGGTCCAGTGTTCTGACTGTTTAATCTCTAACAGAGGTCCAGTGTTCTGACTGTTTAATCTCTAACAGAGGTCCAGTGTTCTGACTGTTTAATCTCTAACAGAGGTCCAGTGTTCTGGCTGTTTAATCTCTAACAGAGGTCCAGTGTTCTGACTGTTTAATCTCTAACAGAGGTCCAGTGTTCTGACTGTTTAATCTCTAACAGAGGTCCAGTGTTCTGGCTGTTTAATCTCTAACAGAGGTCCAGTGTATTTCTGACTGTTTAATCTCTAACAGAGGTCCAGTGTTCTGACTGTTTAATCTCTAACAGAGGTCCAGTGTTCTGACTGTTTAATCTCTAACAGAGGTCCAGTGTTCTGACTGTTTAATCTCTAACAGAGGTCCAGTGTATTTCTGACTGTTTAATCTCTAACAGAGGTCCAGTGTTCTGGCTGTTTAATCTCTAACAGAGGTCCAGTGTTCTGACTGTTTAATCTCTAACAGAGGTCCGGTGTTCTGGCTGTTTAATCTCTAACAGAGGTCCAGTGTTCTGACTGTTTAATCTCTAACAGAGGTCCAGTGTTCTGACTGTTTAATCTCTAACAGAGGTCCAGTGTTCTGACTGTTTAATCTCTAACAGAGGTCCAGTGTTCTGACTGTTTAATCTCTAACAGAGGTCCAGTGTTCTGGCTGTTTAATCTCTAACAGAGGTCCAGTGTTCTGACTGTTTAATCTCTAACAGAGGTCCGGTGTTCTGGCTGTTTAATCTCTAACAGAGGTCCAGTGTTCTGACTGTTTAATCTCTAACAGAGGTCCAGTGTTCTGACTGTTTAATCTCTAACAGAGGTCCAGTGTTCTGACTGTTTAATCTCTAACAGAGGTCCAGTGTTCTGACTGTTTAATCTCTAACAGAGGTCCAGTGTTCTGACTGTTTAATCTCTAACAGAGGTCCAGTGTTCTGACTGTTTAATCTCTAACAGAGGTCCAGTGTATTTCTGACTGTTTAATCTCTAACAGAGGTCCAGTGTTCTGGCTGTTTAATCTCTAACAGAGGTCCAGTGTTCTGACTGTTTAATCTCTAACAGAGGTCCGGTGTTCTGGCTGTTTAATCTCTAACAGAGGTCCAGTGTTCTGACTGTTTAATCTCTAACAGAGGTCCAGTGTTCTGACTGTTTAATCTCTAACAGAGGTCCAGTGTTCTGACTGTTTAATCTCTAACAGAGGTCCAGTGTTCTGACTGTTTAATCTCTAACAGAGGTCCAGTGTTCTGGCTGTTTAATCTCTAACAGAGGTCCAGTGTTCTGACTGTTTAATCTCTAACAGAGGTCCGGTGTTCTGGCTGTTTAATCTCTAACAGAGGTCCAGTGTTCTGACTGTTTAATCTCTAACAGAGGTCCAGTGTTCTGACTGTTTAATCTCTAACAGAGGTCCAGTGTTCTGACTGTTTAATCTCTAACAGAGGTCCAGTGTTCTGACTGTTTAATCTCTAACAGAGGTCCAGTGTTCTGGCTGTTTAATCTCTAACAGAGGTCCAGTGTTCTGGCTGTTTAATCTCTAACAGAGGTCCAGTGTTCTGACTGTTTAATCTCTAACAGAGGTCCAGTGTTCTGGCTGTTTAATCTCTAACAGAGGTCCAGTGTTCTGACTGTTTAATCTCTAACAGAGGTCCAGTGTTCTGACTGTTTAATCTCTAACAGAGGTCCAGTGTTCTGGCTGTTTAATCTCTAACAGAGGTCCAGTGTTCTGGCTGTTTAATCTCTAACAGAGGTCCAGTGTTCTGACTGTTTAATCTCTAACAGAGGTCCAGTGTTCTGGCTGTTTAATCTCTAACAGAGGTCCAGTGTATTTCTGACTGTTTAATCTGTGAATGACCAGATCCCCAGTACCACAGGGTGACTTTGTTTTCATGGTTATATGAACAGAGCGGAGCCTCTCTCGCTGCAGACTAAAACCCTTTATGTAACAGTGAAATACACAGTAATTAAACCATTACGTTCATTGACTGTGATCTTTGTAGAACTGCGTTGTTCCTACAGCTAATTTGTTGTTTATTAAAAAAATCACTGGTTGTTTTAATGAAGAGCTCTGGACTCAGGTCAACAGGATACAGCTGGGCCGGGCCGAGCTGAGAGCTGATGCTCTGACTGGTTGTTCTAATGGAGAGGAGGCGGGCCGGGCTGAGAGCTGAGAGCTGATGCTCTGACTGGTTGTTCTAATGGAGAGGAGGCGGGCCGGGCTGAGAGCTGAGGCTCTGACTGGTTGTTCTAATGGAGAGGAGGCGGGCCGGGCTGAGAGCTGAGGCTCTGACTGGTTGTTCTAATGGAGAGGAGGCGGGCCGGGCAGAGAGCTGAGAGCTGTGGCTCTGACTGGTTGTTCTAATGGAGAGGAGGCGGGCCGGGCTGAGAGCTGAGAGCTGATGCTCTGACTGGTTGTTCTAATGGAGAGGAGGCGGGCCGGGCTGAGAGCTGAGAGCTGAGGCTCTGACTGGTTGTTCTAATGGAGAGGAGGCGGGCCGGGCTGAGAGCTGAGAGCTGACTGGTTGTTCTAATGGAGAGGAGGCGGGCCGGGCTGAGAGCTGAGAGCTGATGCTCTGACTGGTTGTTCTAATGGAGAGGAGGCGGGCCGGGCTGAGAGCTGAGGCTCTGACTGGTTGTTCTAATGGAGAGGAGGCGGGCCGGGCTGAGAGCTGATGCTCTGACTGGTTGTTCTAATGGAGAGGAGGCGGGCCGGGCTGAGAGCTGAGGCTCTGACTGGTTGTTCTAATGGAGAGGAGGCGGGCCGGGCTGAGAGCTGAGGCTCTGACTGGTTGTTCTAATGGAGAGGAGGCGGGCCGGGCTGAGAGCTGAGGCTCTGACTGGTTGTTCTAATGAAGAGGAGGCAGGCCGGGCTGAGTAGATGGGGAGGAGGGAGGGGGTTTGGGGGAGGAGTAGATGGGGAGGGGGGAGGGGGGTAGAGTAGATGGGGAGGGGGGAGGGGGGAGGAGTAGATGGGGAGGAGGGAGGGGGGAGGAGTAGATGGGGAGGAGGGAGGGGGGAGGGGGAGGAACAGGAGGAGTAGATGGGGGAGGGGGGAGGGGGAGGGGGAACAGGAGGAGTAGATGGGGAGGAGGGAGGGGGGAGGAGTAGATGGGGAGGGGGGAGGAACAGGAGGAGTAGATGGAGAGGAGTAGATGGGGAGGGGGGGCGAGGGGGAGGGGGGAGGAGTAGATGGGGAGGAGGGAGGGGGAGGGGGGAGGAGTACTTGGGGAGGGGGGAGGGGGAGGGGGAGGAACAGGAGGAGTAGATGGGGAGGAGGGAGGGGGGAGGGGGGAGGAGTACTTGGGGAGGGGGGAGGAGTAGATGGGGAGGGGGGAGGAACAGGAGGAGTAGAAGGGGAGGAGGGAGGGGGGAGGAGTAGATGGGGAGGGGGGAGGAGTAGATGGGGAGGGGGGAGGAACAGGAGGAGTAGATGGGGAGGAGTAGATGGGGAGGGGGGAGGAGTAGATGGGGAGGAGTAGATGGGGAGGGGGGAGGAGTACTTGGGGAGGGGGGAGGAGTAGATGGGGAGGGGGGAGGAACAGGAGGAGTAGATGGGGAGGAGGGAGAAACAGGAGGAGTAGATGGGGAGGAGTAGATGGGGAGGGGGGCCTGGTGAATGAGGCCGAAATTCGTTACAGCCATTCTCTTTAAAAGTGTACCAAATAGTTGGCCAAGTGCACAATAATGAGAGAGAGAGATGGGGAGAGAGAAAGAGAGGGGAGAGAGAAAGAGAGGGGAGAGAGAAAGAGAGGGGAGAGAGGAAGAGAGGGGAGAGAGAAAGAGAGGGGAGAGAGAAAGAGAGGGGAGAGAGAAAGCGAGGGGAGAGAGAAAGAGAGGGGAGAGAGAAAGAGAGGGGAGAGAGAAAGAGAGGGGAGAGAGAAAGAGAGGGGAGAGAGAAAGCGAGGGGAGAGAGAAAGAGAGGGGAGAGAGAAAGAGAGAGGGGAGAGAGAAAGAGAGGGGAGAGAGAAAGAGAGGGGAGAGAGAAAGAGAGGGGAGAGAGAGAAGAGAGAGGGGAGAGAGAAAGAGAGAGGGGAGAGAGAAAGAGAGGGGAGGGAGAAAGAGAGGGGAGAGAGAAAGTGAGGGGAGAGAGAAAGTGAGGGGAGAGAGAAAGTGAGGGGAGAGAGAAAGAGAGGGGAGAGAGAAAGCGAGGGGAGAGAGAAAGAGAGAGAGAATTAGCCCAGGGGTGTGAAGGTGAAGGGAAAGGCACTGGAGCAACGAACCGCCCTTGCTGTCTCTGCCTGGCCGGTTTCCCTCTCTCCACTGCGATTCTCTGCCTCTAACTCTATTACAGGGGCTGAGTCACTGGTTTATTGGTGCTCTTCCATGCCGTCCCGGGGAGGGGTGCGTCACTTGAGTGGGTTGAGTCACTGACGTGGTCTTCCTTGGCGCCCATCCTTGGGTTGTGCCGTGGCGGAGATCTTTGTGGGCTATACTCGGGCCTGGTCTCAGGATGGTAAGTTGGTGGTTGAAGGTATCCCTCTAGTGGTGTGGGGGCTGTGTTTTGGCAAAGCTGGTGGGGTTATATCCTGTCTGTTTGGCCCTGTCCGGGGGTATCGTCGGACGGGGCCACAGTGTCTCCCGACCCTTCCTGTCTCAGTTTTAACGGTTCTGCCTGCAGCTATGGAACCCTGACCTGTTCACCGGACGTGCTACCTTGTCCCGACCTTGTCCTTGACCTGCTGTTTTCGACTCTCTCTCTCTACCGCACCTGCCGTCTCAACCTCTGAATGGTCAGCTATGAAAAGCCAACTGACATTTCCTCCTGAGGTGCTGACCTGTTGCACCATCTACAACCACTGGGATTATTATTATCTGACCCTGCTGGTCATCTATGAACATTTGAACATCTTGGGGGGTTAGGCTGGGTTTCTGTACAGCACTTTGTGATATCGGCTGATGTAAAAAAAAAAGGGGCTTTATAAATACATTCGATTGAAATGGGGAGAGAGAAAGAGGGAGGGAGAGAGAGAGCGAGAAGGGGGAGAGAGAGATAGAGAGAGAGGGTAAGAAGGGGGAGAGAGACAGAAAGAGAGAGAGAGAGAGAGAGAGAGAAAGGGAGAGAGAGAAGGGGGAGAGAGAGAGAGAGAGAGAGAGCGAGAGAGAAGGGGGAGAGAAGGGGGGAGAGAGAGAGGGAGATAGGGGGGAGAGGAGAGAGGGAGATAGGGGGAGAGAGAGAGAAGGGGGGAGAGGGAGAGGAGAGAGAGAAGAAGGGGGAGATATGGGGAGAGAGAGATAGGAGGGAGAGAGAGGGGAGAGAGAGAAGGGGGGAGAGAAAGGGAGGGAGAGAGAGAGCGAATGGGGAGAGCAAAAGAGGGAGAGAGAGAATGAGGGGGAGAGAGAGAGAGACCCCAGGACAGCAACACAATTAGACCCAAGAAACAATAAGATAATTACTTGGCACATTGGAAAGAATTAACAAAAAACGGCACCAAGTAGAAAGCTACTTGGCTCTAAACAGAGAGGACACAGCGGCAGAATACCCTGACCACTGAGACTGCCCCCAAAATGAAGGAAAGCTTTGACTATGTACAGACTCAGTGAGCATAGCCTTGCTATTGAGAAAGGCCGCCGTAGGCAGACCTGGCTCTCAAGAGAAGACAGGCAGAGAAGACAGGCTATATGCAACACTGCCCACAAAAATGAGGTTGGAAACTGAGCTGCACTTCCTAACCTCCTGCCAAATGTATGACCATATTAGAGACACATATTTCCCTCAGACTACACAGATCCACAAAGAATTGGAAAACAACCCCGATCTTGATGAACTCCCATATCTACTGGGTGAAAATACCACAGTGTCCATCACAGCAGCAAGATGTGTGACCTGTTGCCTCGAGAAAAGGTCAACCAGTGAAGAACAAACACCACTGTAAATACAACCCATATTTATGAAATGGAGAGGAGTACAGGGCTTGCTGCCATTGGACCTCTGGAGTGGTGAATCCCGCTTCACCGTCTGTCAGTCCGACACATGCCCTCATATCAATACAGGCTGCAATATACCATGCATGGTGCTGTCTGCATGGTGCTGTCTGCATGGTGCTGTCTGCATGGGTGCGAGTCTGTATGGTGCTGTCTGCATGGTGCTGTCCTTCATGGTGCTGTCTTCATGGTGCTGTCTGCATGGTGCTGTCTGCATGGTGCTGTCTGCATGGAGCTGTCTGCATGGTGCTGTCTTCATGGTGCTGTCTGCATGGTGCTGTCTGTATGGTGCTGTCTGTATGGTGCTGTCTGCATGGTGCTGTCTGTAATGGTGCTATCTGTATGGTGCTGTCTGCATGGTGCTGTCTGCATGGTGCTGTCTGCATGGTGCTGTCTGCATGGTGCTGTCTGCATGGGTGCTGTCCTGCATGGTGCTGTCTGCATGGTGCTGTCTGCATGGTGCTGTCTGCATGGTGCTGTCTGCATGGTGCTGTCTGCATGGTGCTGTCT